>NC_091749.1:62678734-62683734 GCF_043380555.1 Nothobranchius furzeri
GCTGCGGTCTGGTGTGGGCTGAAGCGCAGGGCTGCGTATTTTCATCTGAATGAGGTAAAGGAGGAAGGGGTTTCTGCGCTTCTTTCTTCCAGCGGAGAACCAGGAAGGGAGGGAGCAAAAAAAAAGTTTTTTTTTCTCCTCTTTATGTTTTTAAGGCATGAACACTGAAACCTGCGTTTCACATAGCAACATGACATCCATGGATTCATATTATAGCCAAAGCAGGAATCGCCAGACGGACCACTTTAGGACATTCCCAACCAGTGACACCAAATACAGCCCCACCGCCTTCCTGTCAAACAAAGGTCAGGCTTACGGGGAGAAATCCTCGAGCCCCTTCCAGCAGGAGTGCCAGTCATTGGATGCCGCTGCAGCTGGGCAAGGCAGTTTCAGCAAATACCAGATCTTTGTGCAGAGGTCTTCTTGCAAAACTCCCCCTGAAGAGGACAAACTGCTCCAAGAGGGAGGACGCGACGGAGCGCTCATCTCCTGCTATGGTGAGTGGAGCGAGAGAAAAAAATCAGGATTTGTTCTGCGCTTTTATGCTCAATTATCACGCGTAAAACCGCAATAATTCACCGGCTTTTTTGCGCGCGGATGCAGTCGATCTGACCTGAGATCTGTTCCGTCCTGCTCTATTTTTTCCGGTCTGATCCAGTTTTTCAGTTCAAACTGTTTCTGCAGCATGTCCATCCGTTTTCTGTCAGCTCGCGCGCTCAGGAACACATCTGCAGGCGCTCTCAGGTCCAACAGACGCAGAGAGGCGCCCGCGCGGTGCTGCGTGCAGCGTTATGGAGACGAATCAGCATCAAACTCTCAGTTTAAGAATCAAAATTAAATTAGGCTGCATTTAATGCGATAATCTTCATTACAGTCCTTAATATTGAAGCTGAGTCAGACAATTCAATTAACAGGTTTTCAGAAGGCCTCTGGCTTCAGACTGATTTAGCTTTGGTTCGTTTTAGAGGAGATGTATGCAGACTGGGAATAAAACCTCTTTGCATCAGCTTTAATGTGCTTTTTCGCCTCTCAGAAAACATGTTCCACATCAATTCATAAAAATTATTACTTTAAAAAAAGGCATTAAAGGTGAATAAAATGCGCCCAAAAGTTCAATAACTCAAATCCAGCAGAAAGAAAACACGAAATAAAAGTCAGAGAATCATTTTGAAGCAATTAAGTCACAAAATAAAGAAAACAGGAAACCTAATTTTTCTTAATTCATAGAACAGATTTGAAATCAGTTCCAAAAAGAGAAAGTATAGTTTTGATATGGAGGAAACCGCGAATAAAACGAGAAACATCAAAATCAATAGACGCAAGAGGGAACAGAAGAGCAAAGATCTCAACTTTAAATATGAAATCATCGCATTAGAGTCTCCTCCGCTCTGATCTGGGATCAGCCTGTCCGTCACTGAGCGCAGCTAAAGAGAAGTTTAATGATGTTTTGACAGATCCCGGAGACTAAAGCCTCGCTTTTATGGCTCCATCGTGTCAGGCCGCAGAGATGAATCTCTTCAAAAGCTCGTGTGGGTCTTTTTAAACCCACTGTAAAGTTTTTATCACCTATTAACCCCGACATAGATCCGGTACACGGAGCTGTAAACAAGCCGCGCGCGGACTAAAATATTAACACACTTTTAATTAAATGTATTTATTTGATGTGAGAAATTAACTTTTAAAAGATTCGCTAATGTATCTTTTTGTTTATGTTTGTGTTACGTTTGGATTTTGGCGATTTTATTTTGGTTCGGAATTGTTTTATTATTTTAATTTGTGAATTTCTTTACATGATGCGAAAACTTTTCATTTTTAGTTAGTTAGTTAGTTAGGTTCCTGTAATTTTACTTGAAAACTTTATTTTATTAGTATGAGATTAAATAGTTATAACTGATGTTCAAAGTCATTTTTCTTTTTTATTTGATTTTTTTTCCAAATTAAAACAATCAGAGTAGAAAATGTTGTAAAACAAGCATATTAAATTGTTGCTTTACTTAGAAAAGCCTCTGAGGGGCTGGGGAGAGTAAAGGAGAGAGAGAGAGAGAGAGAGAGAGAGAGAGAGAGAGAGAGAGAGAGAGAGGGGGGGGGGGGGGAGAGAGAAAGAGAGAGAGAGAGAGAGAGAGAGAGAGAGAGAGAGAGAGAGAGAGAGAGAGAGAGAGAGAGAGAGAGAGGGGAACTCTATGGGACTCGGATGTCAAACTTCTTTGTTTGCTTTTATTTCTCTGCTCACGCTGACCCCACAGATCAACCTCCTCCAACTCCTCACGTTTGGACCCAAAGACTTTCAGCTTTTCTTCCTTTTCTTTATTCCTTTCTCTTTCTTTTGACTTGAGCACAAATTAAAATCAATCAAGACTCACCCGACAACACAAAATATGTCCAAAACATATTGACTGGTGAGACGCTTTACTGAAATAATTCTTGTTACCATTTGAAATTTTGCCTCCTTCCTTTATCCAGACCATGTTTTATCCAATCAGAAAAGATCCCACGTATAACCAGACTCTCTGATTTCAAAGCTGTCGGCTCTAGCTGAGACATCCTGGGCTGACAGAGAGCAGGATGGCCGTCTAGTAAACATTTACATACGCTGGAGTCGCTGCAAACACGTTGTTTACACTGAACACGCTGCCAATCATGCTGTTGCATGAAATCAGCGGGGAAGCTTTCAGGAGAAAGGTTTAGAGAGCTGACAGATGGACCGAGACTCAAAGCGTGTAGGGGAAAGTGCAGAAGGAAGGGCGTAAAATAAAGCCGATATCAGTAAACACTAAAAGCAGCACCTTGGCCCTCCTGCCCTCATCTGTTTGATCAGCTAGAGTCGTCCTGCATGCAGCAGAGCAAATCCATTTGAAACACCTTCATGTCAAACGTCAGACTCTTTGCAACACTTGGCGTTAAACTGCACCTCCCAGACAAACCGAGTCACCTGAGGTGTGAAAGTCATAATCAGCCAGGATTGAGGCCGTTGTTACACATTTGCCCCAGTGACATAACCTGAAGACATCAAAAGCAGCTCTTTTCTACGCGTGTTTGTATTTCATGGGCCCGAGCGGTGCTTGGAGACACTTGGGTGTGATTTCAGGGCCTTGTGAGGTTATTTAGTTCCTTCATCACTCTCGACTCGCTGTAGCCTCAGATATCTGTGCAGATTGGTTGGAGCAGGGCATAATGGGAACCAGCCCAGACGACCGAGACACACTTCAGCAAGTCCATGACATGAGTGGAGGCGACAACGACTCGGGATCGTTTTACCGTTTAGCCGAAAGTTTGGCAGGATAATTTACATTAGGCTCTGCTTGCACGGCCGAGCGAGAGCTGGGGAAGTTCAGGACTCCCTTTGGTCTCTTTGTTACAGCGACATCTCTTCTGCAGAACCATGACGGCGTCAAAACAGCTCCATCAGTGTGAAGTAAGGTGACCTTTTGGATTTAAATGATAGAGGTCAAAGGTTTTATGTTTGGCTGCAGTGCTGGGGTTACGTTATGTCACACGTTTCAGGAGTGAAGTTTGTCCTTTTTGAGTTTTTTAGAAGGTCTGATGGTTTCCTAAGATAGGAATGTGTGGTTTTTTAATTAATTATTAATTGTTCCATTAATTAACGGAATCACTCTTTGGTATTTTGCATGTCTGTATGAGAGCTTCCATTGGATGTTTTAATACGCTCATAAAAAGCTGTGTGTGTTTCTGCTGATATTTGTCACTAATATTTATATATTTAACTAACTGTTGGTCATGATGTTAGGGAGACAATTTTTGTTGATGGAAACTGGTAAATGTTATGTTCTCAAATGGCCGACGAACATCCAGATATTCTGTTTCTGAAAGCAGACATTTAATCTCTCCAGGTTGCGCTTTTTGTACCGTTGGCGTGGATTCTCAGTCATCCAGGACACGGCTGGATCCCGAGAGTTAAAAAAGAAGGAGGCTGGCTTTCCTTCATCTTGTTTCAGCTCTCATCCGAAGAAGGATTAAAAAAGAGAAACAACTATTTGCAAATCAATTTTCGTTCAATTGAAACTTAAAAACGACGGTCTTCCTTGTAGATTTGAAGCGATCTGTTCTCATCTCAAAACAAAAACCCAAGGCCGAGAAATCGTTCGTCCCGCTCAAGAGGGACACACGTGGAACTGAGCTGTTGGGAGGAGAAATGAGAAACACAAAGATACACACGACGAGATAAAGGTTGCAAAATTATGTTTTAAAGCTTTTAAAGGAAGTGAGATGCTGTTCCACGTTCCCAGCGGTGCAGGAATCAGCCGACTGATAAATGCAACATTTGCTTGTGTTTCTTCCTAAAAGTCTCAACGTTTTAACAGGTGATAAAAGTCAGTTTTGTTTGTTTTTCCTGTTTTTGCCGCCCTCGGGTGGCTAAAAAAACAGATTTCAGGCCACAACTCACAAAATTTTGCTGGGCCAGACTCATTCGCAGCTTATAATCTGACAGATTGCACATGTAATTGTCAACTCTAGCATTTGTCAGTAGAAGATGACAATCATTTAAAACTGTAGCATGAACGGTAGAATCTCATGTAATTAAGTTCTGGGCTCTCTTGCTGAGATGATTCTTATTTTGTGTCACTGCAGTCCAACAAAAGCACAGATCAACAGCAAAAACAACAACACGCCCTTCATGCATGTATTTCCTCTTCACCTCTTTTTTCACTGCTCCTTTTTGTCCTTCCACGTCAGATATTTCTGTTTCTGCTCCACCGACATGTTATTAATCTCCCTCCGTCGCCGTGTGCTGTGTGATGGATGGTGTTTCCTTTTGACGCAGAGAGCTGACCCCATCCAACCCGGCCGATAAAGAGTCAGGGAAGGTGCCCTGTCGCTTTACAGCCAGTTAAACTGCACTTTGATGTTGCCTCCTCATTCTCAAACGAGCAGCAGTAATAGCTGTCCGCTGACGGCCTGACTCAGATTAATAGTCTGATAATTTCATAGTCTTGAAGTCATTCCCCTTTTGAGACAGCGCTGAAGTGTTGCATGTGAAAGGA
>NC_091749.1:63031234-63041234 GCF_043380555.1 Nothobranchius furzeri
TTTTTGCAGAAGCACACAACGTGAAATGTTGAATGTTCCACTATATTTTCTTGGAAAGCACATTGAGTTGCTTCTCTGAAATGTGCCATACAAATAAAGCTGCCTTGCCTTACTTAAATGTAATATGCATTTACTTTTACATAACAAAGTCTACTATTTGCAACTAGGTTTAGAACCATTGGACATAACTTGATTAAGTAAATTCATCTTTCTGTCTATAAGTCTATTTATCTGTAAGCCATGTTTGAATCTTATAGTCAAGCAGTCCCTTAAGCTGGACCAAAATTCTGCTTTTACTTCAATTTTAGCTTTCAGTTTCATTCTGATGGGGAAATTCCATGCACGTGTTGCAAAACATTGGACTGAAACACAAGAAAAAAAAGTCCCTTCCAACTGCTAAGCTTTATTCAGCTTTATGTTGTTTTTGGTCAAAGTTTGGAGTCTTTTTAGAAGGCTGAAAAGCCACATGTTTCAACACGATGCATTAGCAGAGGTACATTTTTCTGTATGTTTTCCTTGTGACTGTTCAGTCCATGCTTTTTATAGGAAAACATACTTTGTAGACTTTGATGATATTTTTTACACACTTTCCTTACATTTTACAAATAATTATTTTAACCCTTTAAATAACATGTAAGCTGCCTATCTCCAGCGGTCAATGGGCAATCAGGCAGGGTACACCCTGGACAGAGAGCCAGTGCATCGCAGGGCAACACAGAGACACACAGGGCACAATCACTCACACACACACACACACACACACACACACACACACACACACACACACACACACACACACACACACACACACACACACACACACACCTAAGGACAATTTAGACAAACCAATTATCCTAACAGTCATGTTTTTGGACTGTGGGAGGAAGCCGGAGCACCCGGAGGGAACACACGCATGCACAGGGAGAACATGCAAACTCCATGCAGAAAGATCCCAGGACCTTCTTGCTGCAAGGCAACAGCTCTAACCACTGCGCCACTGTGCAGCCCTGCTTGCACCAGTGTAACTAAAAAGATTTTTAAAAACTGCTAAACTAAGAAAATTAAAAAATAAATGTATGGAGATGTTTCAATAAAATGATAAATGTGATCACCATACTTACATTACATTAATATAATATTCCTTTGCTTGAGTTTCAGTTTTGTTGTGAGAGGAATTTGGTTGGATTACTATAATACCTTATGGATGGATGGATGGATGGATGGATGGATGGATGGATGGATGGATGGATGGATGGATGGATGGATGGATGGATGGATGGATGGATGGATGGATGGATGGATGGATGGATGGATGGATGGATGGATGGATGGATGGATGGATAGATAGATAGATAGATAGATAGATAGATAGATAGATAGATAGATAGATAGATAGATAGATAGATAGATAGATAGATAGATAGATAGATAGATAGATGGATGGATGGATGGATGGATGGATGGATGGATGGATGGATGGATGGATGGATGGATGGATGGATGGATGGATGGATGGATGGATGGATGGATGGATGGATGGATGGATGGATAGATAGATAGATAGATAGATAGATAGATAGATAGATAGATAGATAGATAGATAGATAGATAGATAGATAGATAGATAGATAGATAGATAGATAGATAGATAGATAGATAGATAGATAGATAGATAGATAGATAGATAGATAGATAGATAGATAGATAGATAGATAGATAGATAGATAGATAGATAGATAGATAGATAGATAGACAGACAGACAGACAGACAGACAGACAGACAGACAGACAGATAGATAGATGATAGGTTCCTATCTCATCCTCCATGGGTGATCTCATCCTTCCAAGCTCGGGTCCTCTGCCAGAGGCCTGGGAGCTTGAGGGTTCTGCACATTATGTTAACTGTTTCTAGAACTTTTCTGGACTGAGATGTTTGATGTTTTTCCTGGGATCTGCTTTAGCCACTCCTGCCCCATGTGCCCCGATGACCACGGGCACCACCGATGTCTTCTCTCTCCAGGCTTTCTCAAGTTCTTCTTTGATGTCTTGGTACTTCTCTAGTTTCTTGTGCTCCTTTTTCCTGATGTTGCCATCACTTGGTATTGCCACATCAACCATAACGTTGTCTGCCATTTTAGCCAAGCCAACTTTATTTGTATAACACCTTACAACAGGATAAAACCGACCAAAGTGCTTCACAGAAATTAAAAACAATACATAATATAAAAATGCACAAAGACTAAAGCTTAAGAACTAACACTAGTTTAGTGATAAAACACTAAAAAGACTCTCATGCAGAGTTAAAAGCCAAATAATAAAAATAGATTTTCAGAGGCCGACCTAATGCTCAAAGGAAGAGCATTCCAGAGCCTAGGGGCCACTACAGAGAGGGTGTTACCCACTTTGACCTTGGGGCTTCAAGTCCATACTCCGCACAGATGTTTCTGTACACAATGGCAGCCACTTGGTTGTGGCGTTCCATGTATGCCTCTTTGCATAGCCTACACCTTGGGTCTTGTCTCCCAAGGTGTAGGCTATGCAAAGAGGCCCCTGAGGTGTAAGATGCTGGCATACATGCATACATATCATACGTGTGTGTGTGTGTGTGTGTGTGTGTGTGTGTGTGTGTGTGTGTGTGTGTGTGTGTGTGTGTGTGTGTGTGTGTGTGTGTGTGTGTGTGTGTGTGTGTGTGTGTGTGTGTGTGTGTGTGTGTAAAAACTATTTCATTTGCTTTGGTAAATGACGGTCTTCTCACTAAATCAACATCAGAACAAATAAATGTTCACATTAAAACACTTTTTTTCAATATTCTGCAGGGAGGAGTCAACCCAGCATTAACCAGGTTCTTGTGGGTGTTGATGGTGTACTTCTACATAAAAATTCTGACAGTGAAAAATTATTCATTCATATTCATTTCAGTTCCCAAAAACTTGAATGTTTTCAGTCTGTGAAATTTTTGAGTATTTCTGAAAGCAGACCTGATATTGAGTTTGTTTCACTTTTGTTTCGAGATTAAAAAACTCAGACAGTTTAAAAGCAAACCGTTTCAGTTTTGTTCTGAGTGTTCAGTAGCTTATAAAACCTGAAGGCTCCCCTACTGAACAAGGAAACTCTGACTTTTTCCTTCATTCTCCAGAGGAGTCGACCAAACAATATCCAGTGGTCCCATCGGATTATTTTACCTTTCATTCAGGTTAGTGTAATAAAAGCATGCGTTGCTGTTAAAATGGATTTGAAAGAGTTCATCATCAGTGGCTTTTGAGCTGTTAAATATAGGATTTATATTTAAACTGTATTGCAGAGCCAACATGTCAGAGTTTGGATCGTTTACCTCAAACGGTTTCATGTGTGGTTCTAATTCAGTATGAGCAATGCTATTACAACTTTTCTCTTGAAAACTTTTTAGCAAAATCTTGTAAAGAAGATAAAATATGACTTTTCTTCATTGCTAAAACACAGCAAGACTATATATATATATATATATATATATATATATATATATATATATATATATATATATATATATATATATATATATATATAGTGGTGTATTGTACTGTAATGTACATGCTGTTATGACGGTGATCACTAGGGGGCACTAGTATCACAGGTGTTACTGTTGGGGTTTGAAGAGTTGAGGCTGAAAGTAAAAGTTCGCTGGACCTAAACAGCTGTGTCTTAGTGTTTAATTACCTAGTAGAAAACCTGCAGAAGACATCAGGAGACCAGGTAACACAACATATATATATATATATATATATATATATATATATATATATATATATATATATATATATATATATATATATATATATATATCAGTGTTTACATCTTTGTAATCTGTTTTTAGGCATCCCCCACCATGAAGCTGCTTTTGGCAGGACTTGCTCTGATTCTAATTGTGGGAACAGAAGCAGTGGATTTAAATTTTCCCATCCAAGCTATTCAAGGTTTGTTAAAGTGTTTAATTTTAAATTATATGATTTATATGTGGAATTTGATCCCGGCTCCCACCAGAGAGTACTGCTGTTGTGTCCGAGGGTGATAAATCGCTTTGCCTGCTGGTGGTGGTCAGAGGGAACGGTGGCGCCAGTGTTCAGCAGGTCTCATCTCTGTCCGTGGGTCCCAGGGCAGCTGCGGCTACTGTACATCGTAGCTCATCCCCACCAGTGTGTGAATGAGTGTGTGAATGGATCAATGACTGATTGTGTTGTGAAGCGCCTTGGGGGGTTGTAGAACCCCAAGAAGACGCTATACAAACACAGGTCATTTACCATATGATTTACATTCAGTGTGGCTTTTTTCATCATTGCTGTTGTCCTGGTTAGGAGGTCATGACATGTGGAAAGCCTACAGGGACTTGAAAAAGTCCAACTGGATAGGTGCTGACAAATACTTCCATGCCAGAGGAAACTTTGATGCTGCAAGGAGAGGACCAGGAGGTGTATGGGCTGCTGAAGTCATCAGGTGAGAAGTTCAGAGTATAATTCTGAAATCACGAGTTAGGATAAACAAGTTAATTACAGAAGAAACACTGAAGTGGAGTCAGAATTATATCTTTGTACATTCTTGAGATTCTCAAACTGGTGGGTCATTTTAGGAACATTCCACTGATTCTTAAATTAAAGAGTCGAGTCTTTGTAGACCTTTACCAACCAAAACACCTGAATCTACCTGCTAAACATTTTCAGAGGTGGGGTTCTTGCCTCAGACGGAGAGATGAAAATCAGGTTTCTGAATATGAATCTTTGATCAGGTTAAGCCCAAAAAACCCGCTGGGCTTATCTGTTTAAACCTACACATAATATTAACAGTTATACACATGCATATATAACTTCTGAAGATTAAAAATATTGCACAATTTTCCTTTCAGTGATCTCAGGGAGATGGCGCAGAAATATTCATCTTCAGGTTTTGATGCTGAGGACTCTGCAGCCGATCAGAAGGCAAATCACTGGGGACGAAGTGGAGGTGATCCCAACCGTTTCCGACCGAAAGGTCTTCCTGATAAATACTGAGAAAGTTACCGATTTCCTTTAAATGTACGAAAAACTCTCGTGGTTTGAAATGATTACTCACTTATCACTGTTTTGCATGTTGTGATAGAAAATTGTATATTTTGCCCATTTCTCTAAATATTTTAGATGTTGTTTGAAAATAGAACATTTTATATTAGTGTATTGTTTTACACATAACAGAGAATATTAATAGATTCACCTCCAGCAGCTGAGACAAAAGTAACTAATTTGAACATGAATTATAAATAAAAACAAAACCCTACAAGGGTCCACAAAGCATCTGTGTTGTCATATGAATGAATAAAGGTCTGCCTTTTGACATATTTGCGCTTTTGTGTCATTTTAATTACATTTTTTATCTAATATATGTAGTTGTCATCCTAAGACCTGGACACAAGGTGGCGGTGTCCTTCTGAATTTGTAACGTAATAAGACTTTGTAAGTGCCTACTTTTACTGTGAGTATAGCTTCATTAAAAATAACAACAAATGCCTTTTTTAAAAAGAATTCATTCAAAGTTATGTAGCTTTTAACAAGAAGCATAAAATATAATTGGATTTTTTAATGAGCTAAAGACTTGCTTATAATATATCCACTTTATTAAGAGTACTCTGTCCACAAAGGTGGGAACAATGACTATTATTTTATACCCTGTTCTCGATGGCTGCTGGACGTAGGCATCAGCTTTTCACAACACTGTACAGGAAGAACTGGTTACAGAAGGTGTACGGATTAATGACTGTGTTTTACATCATTGGAGGGAGTTGAATTAATAGTAAACTATTTACACAGTCCAGCATTTTGTTCTAATAAGCTGAAAGGAAAAGAAACTTTAAATCTCAGGAAGCTCTGGGTCTTGGAGCATATAAATTAGTCTGATCCAATGGTGGTAGTTCTGTGTTTTATTCTGAAAGAAATGCCGTCATTTGAAAAAAATAACATTTTTTTTGTTAGATGAGGTTATTGAGATAATTAACGTGCACAGACGTGTCTCTAGCCACTAGCAAGCGTCACTCCGCCTAACAACACAAAAGTGACATAAATCACAGTTCCCTCCTCATCCTCTAGGAGCTGACTTCCCATTGACTCCCATGTTAAAAAGGTCAACTTTACAGCGTAAATAAACATGTTTGCAGCCTGGTACCAAAACATTTTAGGTTAATAGGTCGAGGAATTGGGTCAAATCAACCTGACACTTATTAGTAAATACACTGGACACACATGCTGGGAGATGGGATTGATTCTGCAACCTTCTTACTGGACCACCTGCTCTGCCTTCTGGGCTATACTGCTGCCCAGTACAACAATGGTATAAACACTGATTTCTTCAACCGAAAGCAATAAAAAAAAGCATAGTTCTGTTTTACAAAAGCTGACCTGAACTTGCATTCACTGTTGCTCAAGATTTTTTAGACATGCTGAAAGATTTCCCTTTTAAGTGCTTCTGTAACTGTAACTACATGAATACTTGAACTGGAAAGCCAATACAGCACCGAACTGAACATGTACAATTGTTCTATTTGTCTGTTATATAAAACAGGTAATCCAGATAGGATACAGTGCTGAGCTAATATTTTGGTTACGCTCCATCCATCCATCCATCCAGCCAGCCAGCCAGCCATTCTTTTCCGCTTATCCGGACTCGGTTTGCGGGGGCAGCAGCTTAAGACGAGAGACCCAGACTTCCTCCTCCCCAGCTACTTGGGCCAGCTCTTCCAGAGAAATCCTGAGGCATTCCCCGGCCAGTCCAAAAACATAGTTTCTACAGTGTGCCCTGGGTCTTCCTTTGGGAATCCTCCCAGTTGGACGTGTCCAGAAAACCTCACCAGGCAGGCATCCAAAAGGCATCTTAACCAGAATCCTGAGCCACCTTAACTGACTCCTCTCGATTTGGAGGAACAGCAAATCTACTCTGAGCCCCTCCCGGATGACAGAGCTTCTCACCTATCTCTAAAGGAGAGCCCAGCCACCCTGCAAAAATAACTCATTCCGGCCGCTTGTACCTGCGATTTCATTCTTTTGATCACTACCAAAAGCTCATGACCGTGGGAGTAGGAACGTAGCTCGACTGCCGGCTCAGCTCTCTCTACACCACGACTAACCGGTGCAACTCCTGCATCACTGCAGATGCAGCACCAATCTGCCTATCGATCTCCCGATCCATCTTTGACTCACTCGTGAACAAGACTCTGAAATACTTAAACTCCTCCACTTGGAGCAGGACCTCATCCATGACCCGGTGATGGCATTCTACTCTTTTTCGACTCAAGACCATGGTCTCTGATTTAGAGGAGCTGACTCTCATCCCAGCTACTTCACAGCTGGCTGCACACCACTCCAGTGAGAGCTGGAGATTACTGTCTGATGAAGCCAACAGGACCACATCATCTGCAAAAGCAGAAACCCGATCCTCAGGTCACCAAAATGGATTCAACACCTTGGCTGCACCTAGAAATCCTGTCCATAAAAGTTTTGAACAGAATCCTTGACAAGTGCAGCATTGGCGGTGTCCAACTCTCACCAGAAATTAGCCCAACTTACTGCCAGCAATGCACCATCTAGGACTCCCCTAAGGGTTTAGAGCTGGTCCAGTGTTCCACGGCCAGGACGAAAACTAAATTGCACCTCTTGAATCTCAGGTTCAACAATGCGATTGGCCCTCCTCTCCAGAACCCCTGAATAGACCCAGGGAGGCTCAGAAGTGTGATCCCTCTGTAGATGGAACCAGTGGTGGTGCCAGGGGTGGCGCTAGGGGGTGCTATAGCTACCCCTGGATTAGTCATTGCACCCCATAGCACCCCCAAGTAAATATTGGATTTCTTTTTTTTTTTTTTTTTTACAATTTAATTTTAATTTAACGTGTGGATGTGATAATATTTAACATACAAAACAAAAATAATCAGTAAATTATCATATAGATAGTAAAAACTTAAACCAAAACAGGAAATTGATGTTAACCTTTGACCTCACTTTCCACCTGCGAACGAGTGAAAGGTAGAGCTAGTGGTAAAATGGATCGGTTTTTGTTGCCCACATTTCCACGGGTTCAGTCAGAAACAAATGAATCTTTGGAAGTGATCTCAGACCCACAAAAACCTACGGATCTGGATGAAGAGAGTCAACCCTCAACCGCCGCAGCAGTCGAGGGTTTTGCCGCTGGAAATGCTAACACTAACGTTAGCTAACTTTGCAACGCTATAGATGGTTTTCTGTGTGGCTGTATGTGTTTATGATTTCATGGAAAAGTCAGTGATTGTTCATATGTTTATGATGTATATTAATGATTGTTTCAGGTGTTGTCGAGGTTTTGTACACGCATGTGTATTTGCTAGTGTTGAAGGTGTTTTAGAGAACAATAGGTACGCATGACCACTTCCTTCATAGCACCCTCATTAAAAAGACTAGCTCCTTCATAGCACCTGCAGAAAAACATTTCTGGAGCCACCACTGGATGGAACACACCCTGCGGTCCCCCTTTTTAAATAGGACCTCCACTCCAGTCTGCCGATCCAGTGGAACTGCCCCGATGTCTACGCGATATTGCAAAGCCATGTCAGCCAACACATCCCTACAACATCTAGAGCCTTAAGGAAATCCATACGGATTTTGTCTCATATTTTTGGTTAAACTCTAACCATTACACTTGGGTACTATTTGTTAATCAAATAAAATAAATAATCCAGTTAGATTTAACCCATTTTTCTTTATTTAATTTAGTCACATTTTAGAGGATTGTATTGGGTGATATTTAGCATTCTAAATAAATAAGTTTATATACACTTACCGGCTCCTTTATTGGGTACACCTAGCTAGTACCGGGTTGGGCCCATTTTTACCTTCAGATCTGCATTAATCATTCGTGGCATAGATTCAACAAGGTACTGCAAATATTCCTCAGAGATTTTGGTCCATACTGACATGATAGCATCATGCAGTTGCTGCAGATTTGTCAGCTGCACATCCATGATGCGAATCACCCGTTCCATCACATCCCAAAGCTGCTCTATTGGATTGAGATCTGGTGACTGTGGAGGTCATTTGAGTACAGTGAGCTCATTGTCATGTTCAAGAAACAATCTGAGATGACTCAAACTTTATGACATGGCGCGTTATCCTGCTGGAAGTAACCATCAGAAGATGGGTGCACTGTGGTCATACAGGGGTGGACATGCTCTGCAGCAATACACTGGTAGGCAACAATTATCAATTCGTACTAAGGGGCCCAAAGTGTGGTAAGAAAATGTCCCCAACACCATTACACCGCCCCCACCAGCCTGAACCCTTGATACAAGGCAAGATGGATCCATGCTTTTCACGTTGTGTTGACACCAAATTCTAACTGTACCACCCGGATGTTGCAGCAGAAATCAAGATTCATCAGACCAGGCAACATTTTTCCAATCTTTGATTGTCCAGTTTTGGTGAGCCTGTGGAACTTGTAGCCCCAGTTTCCTGTTCTTAGCTGACTGAAGTGGCACCTGGCATGGTCTTATGCTGCTGTAGCCCATTTGCCTTAAGGTTCGACGTGTTGTGTGTTCAGAGATGTTCTTCTGCATGTTGGTTGTAATGAGTGGTTATTTGAGTTACTGTTGCTTTATATCAGGCCCTTCTCCTCGGACCATTGGCATCAACAAGGCATTTTCGCCCACAGGACTGCCACTTACTGGATGTTTTCCCTTTTTTCGGACCATTCTCTGTAAACCGTAGAGATGGTTGTGTGTGACAATCCCAGAAGATAAGCAGTTTCTGAAAAACCCAGGCCAGCCCCTCTGACACCAACAACCATGCAGCATTCAAAGTCAGTTAAATCATCTTTCTTCCCCATTCTGAAGTTCGGTTTGAACTGCAGTGGACCATCTTGACTATGTCAACTTGTCTATCCACTGAATTGCCACCATGTGATTGGTTGAATGGTAATTTGCATTAACAAGCAGTTGGACAGGTGTACCCAATAAAGTGGCCAGTGAGTGAGTTTAAATGGA
>NC_091749.1:63381234-63416234 GCF_043380555.1 Nothobranchius furzeri
CAAAGAATAATAATTCATTTCAGTAATTAAATACATTTATAATGAACCATGATGATTATTTATGGACATTGTAATAAACAGTGTAAAGAGTTTATTAAAAATGATTCTTTGAAATCTTGAAGTGTCCTTCGTCTTGAGGATGGAACAGCAGTCAGATTAAAGATGGTTTACAGCAGACTTTGTGTCACCTGGGATGGATAATCTTTGAATAGAAGTACAGCCAGTACAGCTTGACCCAGCTGAGGAAGTGTGACCTTTGGGTCACAAATGAGGCCATTCATGTCGCTACACCAAAAATATGCACAAAGTATCATAGGGAACTTGTTTTGGCATTTGTTGCAAGGCTGTAACTAATGTTAGCCATTTACATAGTTTATTTTATCCAGGATGATCAAAGTGGTTTGGTCTCATAACCTACACTCGTTGTTGTGTAATAGTGAGCTGTGCGTATGATACCAGGCCGCGATCTCCTCATGAAACAACGTGGGTTTCATGAACGAATAAGTTTGGGCTCATGAGCTGGAAAGATGTTGAGCACCCCTTTCCTACAGAGACAAAAACACAATGATACAGCCATCACATCTCACAACATGGAATCTGCTGCACCCCGCAGAGTAGAGCTTACCTTGGGAGGAAATTTGATGCTCTTATTTTGAAAAGCCTCTCCTCAGAGAAAGCAGAAAGTGTGTGAATTACACAAAAGGACACACAACTGATGAGTGCTGCTGATGTGCACCAACCTGTTTTCACATTTTTGCTGACATTTAGTAATTAGCTGCACGGATATTGTTTGACTCCAACACCATCATGAAGTAAGTCACAGGTCGGAAATGGATGATTTCCTGGATTTGTCAAACAAGCCTTCAGGTGTTGATTTTTTTTTACAGCAGAACTCTCTTCTGGCATCTCAAAATGTGTCATAGACGAAGCTAAAAATAAAGCATTTGCTATCGGCGCCGCGTGGCTACATTTTAGAGCTGCTAAAGGAGCAAATATCCGCACACTCACTGAGTTTGTTTAGAATCAGACTAAAGCAAGAGAGGAGGCTAACGCAGAGGAAAAGATCTTGTTGCACGCTGCTGCTGTGTGATCTTCCAGCTTTACGCAGACTTTTCCACATCTCTGTTAGACTTTCTGATTTACAGTCTCTGCAGGAAAACAACAAATCTGTTGCTCTTTAACAAAACAAGTCTTTGAATGCAGGTTGACACATGCTGATACAATAACAAACCATCCATAAATGTGGAAATGGAAGCAGTATTGTTGCTCAGCATCCACTCAGATCAAGTCCCTGTCACGGCTGGTCACCGTGGCAACTGCAGACAGTTACTATGGCTTGTTGCCAGCCAGCGTCCTTTGGTGGTGGTGAGAGAACGGAGGAGAGTTGTGTGTGTTTTCTCTGTCGTCTGCATAAATGAGATTGTGGCTGAGCAAGGAGCCGGTGTAAGGAGACGGAGCTTGTAGCTCACGAAGATCAGAGCGACGGGAGGCTTGTCATGGGTGAAATGACAGACAGGCTGCGAGAGAGTGAGCAGCAAAAATGAAAGCAGCACCGCAACAAAGGGCTCGGAAAAGAGCGGAACAGCGGAAAGAGAGAGAAATGTTGAAGTCTGATCCAGCGGTGGTACCGCGGCGTAATGAGTCCGAGCTCATCTCATGCTTCTGTTTTCCTCTCATTAGCCGGCACTGAGGGGACAAAATCAGTGTTCTGACAACTCGTGTGTGTGTGTGTGTGTGTGTGTGTGTGTGTGTGTGTGTGTGTGTGTGTGTGTTTTCGGCTCATAGCATTATTCAGGCAGATAATCTGGACTGGATAATAAGTGTGAGGCCTCATCTTCATTCTGCACCATATTTGCAGTGACTCACCATTTTTCACTTCCTGGTCTTGTACGAGTTTTCTTTCCACTCTTCTTTCACCTTCTCATCCTAATCTTGATGTTTTGTTGCCCCGAGCAACACGATCATACTGTGAAACGTTGTGAGTGCATCATGAACGTGTGCATCCCTGGTTGAACTGAGACGCTCCTGCAGGGTTCGCCCTGTTGGCTGTCGGTACCGTGTTGGCTTGTTAGAATCAAAAAGACTTTGGTGAGATGTTTTCATAAAATGTTTTTCTGTAATCAGCAGTGGCTCCAGTAGCTTAAGTGGCCGAATTTTAGGACCAAAATGAAACTGAAGAGGCAAAAAAGTTTCAAAAAAGGCTTTGCAGATTTTAATAGAATTTCTAGTACTTTGTCATGCATGTCAACCTCATATTTAGGATGTAGGTACCATGTTTTTCCTTGGAGTTGAATACTTGCTGGACACAGGATTTGTGCAAGATAAAACGATCACCTCCTACTTTGTTTCTGCTGTGGCTGTCAGCAGAATGCGGCTGAATAAAAGTGCTTCGGGAGCATCGATCACCTGTGACTAACATATTTGTTTGTGCTTTATCCAAACCAAATATGCCGTGAAGATCTGGACAGCATGAAAACACGTAACGGCTTACGTCGCCTTCTCCAGAGCTTGCTGCAGAGTTGTCTCCCGCTGCAACTCAACAGACCGCTGAGCGTCGGTCCACATTTGGTGGCATCAAGAGTACTTTCATGTGTGTGACTATGAGTACGGGACTAGATCATCAGACTACTTGATGCTGGTATTGATGCATCTCCACATTAGTGCAAATGCTAGTAAAGCTCAGTCAGACAGAATCCCAATCAGATACTTGCATCATTTTATTTCTCTTTTTACTAATCAGACCAGCTGATGACCTAGAAGTAAATCCAAGTTATTGACATCTGTAAAAGTGATTTTCTGTAGAGGATCACGGTGTAGGAAAACCTGCACGGATCAGGATTTGTCCCATTATTCCTGCAAACATTTTGTCAGGGCGGATGGCCTGAGCTGAAGCGTAGCGGAGGTAAATGTAGCGTGGCTGTGTGACCCAGACGCGGAGTGTCTGACGTTTGGTCTTAACAGGACACGAAGCTTGCTCTTAGGAATGGCGGTACAGCACTCGCAGGGAGTCGAGGCTGAACTGCGGTTCCTTTGTGTTGGAAGCTGTCGGGATCGAGTGGAGACAGCGTGGAAAGTTCTCTTTCCTGGATGGATCTGGGACTTAATCTTGATCGGGTTGGTTTGGCTTGTCATGAGACGATGACTGAATGACAGCTCAGTGGAGACAGTTCCTTATATACTGTAGATTTCGTGTGGTGACGTCACCGAGAGCGTCGGTGACGGGAATGCTGGGAAATGGAGTGCCGCGCCAACCCGGCCCGCCGAGGAGGTCAGGAGGAGGAAGAGTTCGTGACACATTTATCCTAATATTCCCACTTTAGAATCCCTGACTGGTGTCTTTTTAACATCAGCGCCGATCTGAATTATGAGCAGTATTTCAAACGGTTTTTATGAATTAATTTAAAATCAGGCAGCTCTGTGCTGAAATGTGATATCCTTTAACTAAATAGTTAAAGATGGAAGACAAGTTCATTTATTTTGCTGCTGATTTTACTTCTTATTCACAATAAGCTGAAATATCCTTTCTCCTAAACTAATCAGAGTAAAAGTGAAACTATCTTAGAGATTTCTAACATTTCACTCAGAACATTTTCACTGGCTGTCGTTGACACAGCTGGCATTAAACCATGGGTCAACAGTGGATTTGGGAGTTTTGCCTTACCTATTTGATACCGATCAATAAAAATGCCTTGATCTGCCACTGAGTATCAGTATCGGAATAAGACAGCTGTAATAAGTTATAATGGGAAAACGATTTGTATTCAGGCCTACAGGACAAACCACTGCTTGTTTGTGAGCGTGTGGATCAAGAGTACCTGTTTGAGAAAGAAAACAAAACTTGGATGATTAATTAACGTTCTATTGAATGAAAACCTTTTAATGACCAAGAGGGCAAGACGAGTTTTCATTAGGGGTGCACTGATTGGTTAGCTAGTGACCAGAATCAGGCCATTTTCAGCTTCACTGGCTAATTTAAAGCTTAAAAAAGATCCCCCCCTTTGTCTGTCAACGTACCGCAGATACGCACCACAAACATATCATTTTCCCTTCATGGTCAATAAAAGCATCGTAGCTAAATGGCTAATCTGTGCTACAAGTGCATGTTATCAGTTTGGAAGTTTTCATTGATTTAAAGACTCAGTCGTTTCAAGTATCTAGTTGGAAATTTTTTGTCTCTACATTTTTGTTGAACACTTCTGCTTCTTTGATCTGATGTAATTCTCTGTTTCAATGTACAAAAAAAAAAGAGGACATACAACCAGATAGTAATTCCAGTCAGATATTGTGTTAATAAACAATATGTTAGCATAAGCACTGTAAAATCTCAGCAGCTGCAGCTCAGTCAGTGACTGTAAATGAAAACTTAGATTGGTGCATCTCTACTTTCCACGTTTGTCACATCCTTTGCTGGACCGAGCCAGAATAATGCACTCGAGAGTAGTCATCCATCTTCAGTGACCCACTGGTGGATGGGTTGACCAGAACACCATCGAACAGTTGGCTGCATGTTTGTGGGAGGATGACGCAGCCCGTGTCTTTGAACATTTGAACTCCAAAGAAAACAGAGCGTCTGTGGGCTTCAAACGTGGACAGGCTGCAGTCCCTTTGAACCACGACAGGAGAGTTTGATCAAAATGTCACGATGTGAGGAGAAGCCAGAGTCTCCAACCAAACTGACGTGATTATTGAGCCACGATGATGCAAGGTGCATCCATCCCAGTTCTGAGCGATCACTTCATGTTGTGCTGTGGTTCTGTGCTGTGGTCATGACTGACCATTACTTCAGACTCGTTTACACCCTGCTTCAGTTTGAACGAGTTGTTTTCACTTCCTCCTCTAAGTCTGCATTTTCTGCCTTTCAAATGTTTCTAAAGTGTAAATAACCAGAAATGCTAAGGCATGCTGTAGGGAGCCTAAGTTTTGGCTCATGGGTCCTCGGAAGAACAAACAAAATGAATGCAAGTCAACGAGGCTAAAAGAGCTATATTCTAATCCGCTTTGCCTCACCCCCGGAATCGCACATATGTTGAATTTCTATTTACCATAATTGAAAACAATAATGTGCATTTTGACCACGCCGTGATGTACTTTGTGTTTTATCAGCTTGTAAAATTTTGCAATTACCAGAGGTGTGACCAAGTCACTGCTTTGAAAGTCACAAGTAAGTCACAAGTCTTTCCAGTCAAGTCTCGAGTCAAGTCCAAGTCAAAGACAACCAATTCCAAGTCGAGTCCAAAGTCAATGATGCGGAAGTCCGAGTCTAGTCCAAGTCCTTCACTTTGAATTTTCAAGTTATAATCAAGTCATCTGCCAAACTTCAATTTAATGACAATGACGATAAATAAATTCCAGAAATAAAGTTTCTTAAAGCTTAATTTTTAGCTCAAACAAGCAGAAAGTGCAACTGAAACTGATTCTAAAAAAGAGCTGCTGCATTTAGCAATAAATCAAACCCAGAACCACTTTAGTGCTAAAATATAAAATATGCTCAAGTCATCGTCAAGCCAACAGATGCAAGTCGGTTCAAGTCGCAAGTCACTGGCGTTCAAGTCCAAGTCAATTTGTAAGTCTTTATAGGTTTTATCTAGTCAAGTCAGAAGTCATTAAAATAATGACTCGAGTCTCAATCGAGTCCAAGTCATGTGACTCGAGTCCACACCTCTGGTAATTATTATGACTACAAATCAGATGTCGACACATTGCATGCATGATGTCATCACAGAATCTCATTTTCCTTGCGTAGCTGCTACTTACCACATTTGTGGTACTTACCACCGATCGGGAACAAGATGGCGCCTGTGCTTGGCTTAGCCGCAGTCACCGGACACTTTTTCAAACTTTTCTCCACTAACCTCCTCTTTTCCACCTTGCTCCTGTCTGTGATCCTCTTCAGTAGTGTCCCTGCTACCATCTCCTATGATCGCCAGACTCTTTTTTTTCCTTCCGTTTGTTCACGATTGCCCAAGATGCATCGAGGACGTACCTCCCTGTTTGTTTATCTGAGTGGCGCACTGGCCCGGAGCCAAACGACGATTCCAACCAAGGCGCCTCCAGCGATGTTTATCCGGTCCCGGGAAAACGTCGGAGGAAAAGAGGTAAACTAGCAGGAATCCAGGTGAGAATAAGACTTCTCTTAAAGTGTGGTTTATCTAGTAAACATTGGCGCGATCTTCTAACTTCTTGTCCTTTGTTTGGTGACCTGAGCGCCACTTCCGCATTCCCGCCAGGCCGCGTTGTGGCGCGGTTTATCTGTCCAAGTTTTTTAAGGTCGGTTTATCCTCATTCCTCAGTGGTTTCTCCTCCTGTTCCCTCCATAAGTGGTTTCTATAAACACCATGGATCTAACCCTGCTAATTTACGTCCACTAACTCCAGCTGTTTCTGTAGTTTCTGATTCCTCCACCTCACTCAGCATGGCTCTATTAAAGACCTGCTCTGTTAACAATAAGACCTTCCTACTCAATGATCTAATTCTCTCTAAAAACCTGGATTTTCTGTTTCTGACTGAAGTTTGGCAGCAAACATCTGATTATTCTGGTCTGATTGAACTCTGCCCGAGTGGTTATTCTTTTCTTAGCCAGCCCCGGGGTTCTGGTCGTGGTGGAGGCCTAGCTGTTGTTTTCAGAGACCATCTTCCATGTAGCTCTACAACCTCTGATCACTTTGCTTCCTTTGAACTGCAGCTGATTAAAGTCGGGCGTAAGGACCCGTTCTACTGTGCTGTGGTCTATCGTCCACCTGGTCCAAACAGTTCTTTCCTTCAGGAGTTTAGTGACTTTCTATCCTCCACCGTGAAGCTGTCCAGACTGGTGATTGTTGGTGACTTTAACATCCACGTTGATGATCCCTCTGATCTCTTTGCCATGAGTTTCTCCAGCCTTATGGACTCCTTCAGCTTTACCCAGCATGTTTCTGGCCCCACACACACACACCAGGGGACACACTCTGGACCTTGTTTTTACCCTGAGTCTAAATGCTGACAGTGTTTGTCCTGAGGACGTTTATATTTCAGATCAGCATTACATTTTCTTTAACTTGTCAGTTTCTGCGTCGCCACCTCCTGCTCGCCGTATGGTTAGTTCTCGTTTTCTTAATGAGAGCACAGCTAGGAATTTTTCTGCTGCTTTTGATCCACCCTGTTCTTCTGATAACGACCCAGATTCCTTAACTTCTCAGTTTAACGAGCACTGCCTCTCCATTCTGGACAACATCTGTCCTGTCAGAACCAGATCAGTTCCTGCAGTGAACCCTACTCCCTGGTTTAATGACAGCCTTCACAGCCTAAAGCACCAATGCAGAAAAATTGAGCATTTGTGGAAGAAACCCCATCTCCACGTCCATCTGCTGCACCTAAAGGATCTTCTGATATCCTTTAACTCTGCAGTCAGAGATGCTAGGGTTGCCTATTTCTCCAACCTGGTGTCCCAGAGCAACGGGAACCCCAAGCTGCTGTTTAACACCATCAGCAGCATTGTCTCTCCTGCCTCTCCTACAGCCTCCGTCCACTCTGTTACAGACTGTGAGAACTTTCTGTCTTTCTTTGTGGACAAAGTCAATAAGGTTAGATCTAGCATCTCTCCTTCAGACTTATCGCTGCCTCTCCCGACTCCAACCAGGCTCATCATCCTAGATAGCTTTGCTCCTGTTTCTTTGTCTGAGTTAACCAAACTAGTTAACTCTATGAAGACCTCTGCATGCCCCCTCGACATCTTACCCTCATCTTTGTTTAAAAGTGCTTTTCAGTTGTAGGGTTATACTACATACTAGAATCAACACAGTTGCTATTCAGTTGTAGATTCTGAGAATGACCAAGCAGAATAATCTATGAAGCTTATATCATGTATAAATATCCAGGATACTTATACAATCGATCTAAGTTCATGCACCAACCTGTTTGTTCTATTTTTAATCCAAAGATTGTTTAATTTAAGATAATTAAATTTAATAGCAAAAGTTTATTTTTGAATCAGAAGCTAGGAATCTTTGCTTTTCATTAACCAGAAATATTTATACCTTTCTGTGTTTCAGTTCAAAGAATGAGGCAAGTTTAAAAATGAAGAATTTATTACTAACAATTTTTAAACTTGATGATTTGAATGACAATTAGGAATGAAAATTCATGGGTGACAATTTAATGAAAATTTTTAACAGCTTTGATATTAAACTTGTTTTAAAAGGCAAACCTGTGACTGAATGAAAGCTAAATTGGAAATACAAGTTTGGATGCGTGAATGAATTTCTCAGAAGGTTTCTTTCAGAGAGAGGAACACATTCTGGGTTGGAAATGATGGCTTGCAGCTAACTGTTGTTACTTAGAGAACAGCATCAAACACAATCTGTCGAAGTCTACCTCACCCATTATCAGAAGACCCCCTTTTGGATCCGAAGTGTCCAGGTGGAGATGGCTTCCTCCAGGCACGAGGTTGGTAGAAAAACCTCTGGCACGACCAAATCGGTCCTGAGATGTCTCCTTGGGGCACTCGACTGGTGGAACTATTTGCGTCCCCATGTCAATACTCTGAAGGAGTTTTTCGTCTTAACTTAACTCAAAAATCAATAACTCTGGAAGGAGTTTTTTCATCAGCTGGTTACAGTTTACATTCATTCAAAGCTTATTCTATCAGCGTGTCAGAACAGCAGGTGGAGGTTAGGGACGGCCGTTCCCTGATCCTCTGTGATGGTGGTGGGTTCACGAACTGACGTGAAAGCTGCTGCAAGTTAGTTTACAAAGTCCTCAGAACGCACCCACTCTCAGCAAGAAGGCTTTGGTCATGCGTCAAAAACATGTGATGGCAGTTACCCTTTACTCTGGATAAACTCGCTGTGTTAGATGGATAAGGTGGAAGCTGACCTTCTGATTTGCTGAACAACATTACTGCCATCAACCATAATCATAATTATACCCAAAGCATAATAATTCATTTCAGTAATTAAAATACATTTATACTGAACCAAGTGATTATTTATGATGATTATTATAAACAGTAATAAAGTCAGAGTTTATTAATATTATTATTTAGTTATTATCGTGAATTTGAAGTGTCCTTCTTCTGGGACGGAACAGCAGCAGATAATGGTGATATGTTCTTCAGACATCATGCAGGGTTTCCCTTACATAGGCGTAGCCGTGGCGGCCCGCCACGGCTGAAATCCCACCGCCACGCCTACAAGATCCCAAGTTGTTTTTTTGCGCTGTTTCCTGAAGAAGCAGCGGGAACTACTATGTTGTCGCTTGTGATCACAGCCGGCGGGCAGCAAGGAGGAGCAGGCAGGGCAAGGTGAAGTTACAGCATAAGTTACTGAGTTAAAATTAGAAAGGTAGCAGTGGATATAATGCTTTTACCTTTACATGTTTCAACAGCATTAAGATAAACGAGTGTTGACGATCTTGACAGGTTCTCCTCCCCCCACCAGGCTAAGCATCACTTATTCATGTAAAATTTATTTATTTTTTCATGTCTGACTTTAACCGCATCTAATACTGTATTACGGCGTGAGCGCAACAGCGACAACTTAAGATCGATGTGTGAGCAGCCTGATAGGTCGGGTGTCTCATCTGAACCCTTAAAATCTCCAGCAGGCTACGTTGCACTATTGACGTGTTAGCGCGTGGCACTAACAACTTAGCGACGTGACATGTCTCGGAGAAAGCGTAAAAACACGTTGGATGCTTCTTCTGAAGCGGGAAAATAACACTTCTTAAGCAGAGCACGACGTCGCCTCGGCTCGTTCACGGCCGAGCCGGACTGAGCTCGATAACATTGACCCAGCACAGCCACTGGGTCGTTGGAGCGGCCCCATGACTGCCTGATGGAAAACCAGTGGGTTTCATCAGACTCGTAAAGTTTCTTGTTTTTGCTGAGGACCCCCTGTATTTTACCGCTCCCTCTTGCAGTCTTCCCCTATTAAAATTTAAAATGATTCTGTAAATTCTGTGTATCAATAGAAAAAATCTCTGCCTCTGCCAGCTGCAGTAAATGTAGTTTCCAAATAATAAATAAGAGGTGCATTCATCCGTGTATCTCCTTTGATCCGCATTAGTGATTTTTCAGCCTGTTTCCTGAGTTTGTTAGTAATTTTATTTATTAGGTGCATCTAACCTGTTCTATTTTTTTCTGAAATGAGATCAAATCAGTGCTTCAATGGGTTGGCTCCACTCTGCATTAGAAAATTTTACTTTATTTAGAGACGTGTCATAATTTCTCCCCAAGCCCCCTCCCCCCCGGCTCCGCCGGCCCCACCGCCAGCTGGAAAAATTCCTAAGGGAAACACTGTCATGGCTCCTTGTGGGCCATTCCCATCTGTACGGGTAGCCCCAGTCGGCCCCAGCCTGGCCCGGTTGTTTCCACAAGCTCAGGTGGGCTGATTCTACCCACCAATCAGAGGCTTGCTCTAATGGAAGGTGTGAATTTGCTTTCAGCAGTGGGTGTGTTGGCCCTGGTCGGCCTGAGGCAGACCCCCTCGAGAAGAGGGCTGAGAATGAGCCTTGGTTGGCCCGGAAAAATACCAGCCCACCCAGATATGTAAACAACCTACGCTACCCGGCCCGGGTCTGTGGACTTAAGAGTTACAGTCTGACCCAGCTGGGTAAATGTGACCTTTACCACAAATTAGAGAACCTTCATTGTGCAACACAGTCCATCGGTCCCAGCATGCTCTCCCTAATTAATGCTTCTCTAGTTTCTGGTCAGGTCCCTGCTTACTTTAAGAACGCTGTAATCCACCTGCTTCTTAAAAAACCGAGTCTTGACGCCTCTCTCCATAGCAGCTTCAGACCCATCTCTAAACTTCCGTTCATCTCCAGGATCTTGGAAAAGGTTGTGGCTAAACAACTCACAGCTGCTCTTGGTGAACATAACATCTATGATTGCTTCCAGTCAGGTTTTCGTAGAGCTCATTCTACTGAAACAGCTCTTCTTAGGGTCTCTAATGACCTTCTGACTCACAGTGATGCAGGGGACTGTTCTGTTCTGGTCCTGCTGGACCTGACTGCAGCCTTTGACACTGTTGACCATCACCTGCTACTGGAGAGGCTGAGAGACTGGGTAGGCCTATCAGGATCTGCTCTGGAGTGGTTCTCCTCTTATCTCTCTGAGCTCTCCTTTTCTATGGCTGTCTCCAAGTTTAGGTCCTCCACCACCTCCCTTACCCATGGTGTCCCACAAGGTTCTGTGCTGGGGCCTCTGCTCTTCCTCCTCTATCTGCTTCCTCTTCAGCACATCCTGAGCTCCTTCAAAGGAATCTCCTACCATCTTTATGCAGATGACATCCAACTGTACATCTCCTTTAAGCCCCATGAGATGTCTAAGCTGCAGCTGTTACACACCTGCTTAGACTCTATCGAAACCTGGATGGCTGGGAGCTTTCTTCAGCTGAATGAAGATCAGACTGAGGTCATCGTCTGTGCCCCAGACAAGCTGGTTCCCAAAGTCAGAGACTCTCTTGGTCAGCTTGCTTCTCACACCAAACCTTCTGTCAGGAATCTTGGTGTGACCTTTGACCCAGCTCTCACCATGGATTCTCATGTCAGTTCTCTTGTTCGCTCTTCCTTCTTCCATCTCAGGAACATTGCTAAGCTGAGTCCCATTCTATCCCGCTCTGAACTTGAGACAGTTATCCACACCTTCATCTCCTCACGCTTAGACTACTGCAACTCTCTTTTCACGTGTCTGAGCAGAACCTCCCTGAACCGTCTACAGGTGGTTCAGAATGCCTGTGCTCGGCTTCTGACCAAGTCCTCCAAATACACCCACATCACCCCGCTTCTCCTCCAGCTTCACTGGCTGCCAGTCAACTTCAGGGTTCATTTCAAGATCCTGGTTCTGGTCTATAGGGCCTTACATGGACAAGCACCATCTTACATTGGTGATCTTCTTAGTCCCTACACCCCCAGCAGGTCCCTGAGGTCCAGTGATCAAAGCCTACTGGTTGTGCAGCACCAGGCTAAAGACCAAAGGTGACAGATCATTTGCTGCTGTGGCCCCCAGACTCTGGAACTCTCTCCCCCTGAGCCTGAGATCAGTGGACTCCTTTAAAAAGCAGCTGAAGACTCACCTGTTCAGACTGGCTTTTGTATGACCTTCTTCACCACTCTTTATTCTGCTCTCCCCACCTATTCCACCTTCCTCAGGATCCACTGATTTCCCTATTTCCTATTCACTTTCTCTCTTTCTTTACATTTTTAATCACAATTGTCTATTTTTTGCTAATTTTAAATACATTTTTAACCATTTTCTAAATTCTTTTTTATATTTTTACATTTTTTGTTTTTGTGAAGCGCCTCGTGATTTTTATCTTGAGAGGCGCTATAGAAATGATACACTTTCTTCTTCTTCTTCTTCTCCTCCTTCTCCTTCTCTTTCTCCTTCTCCTTCTCCTTCTCCTTCTCTTTCTCCTTCTCCTTCTCTTTCTCCTTCTCCTTCTTCTCCTTCTTCTTCTTCTCCTTGGCGGTTCTTTTGGACGTATTTTCACACAAAACCTAAAATAACGATTCTCCTCGTTTTGAAAATAAGCACTTGCTTGTTCACGGACATCATATGTGAAATCCATGGCCCATAAAAAATGGGATTAGAAAATAGCTTTCATAGCCCCTCTGACTTGCATTCATGTTTTTGTTTTTCCAGGGACCCGTGGTCCGGAAGTAGATGGGTGTGACCAGGGCTGTTGCTAGCTATTTTGGTACCCTAAGCACAAAGGCTTTGTGGTGCCCCCCCCCCCCCCACACACACACACACACATACAGAAAAAACAACACAATAGCACAGTATGTGCAAGCGCTTCACCTTAAATTTTCTTTAATTCTCTTGTATGCACAAACTGCTTATTATTTTCCAAAAAGTAGGATTGATATTTAGTGTGTGTGTGGTGGTGGTGGGGTGGGGGGGTGGGGGGGGGGTGGGGGGTCATTTTGCCTTGGCCCCCAAAATGTCTTGAAATGGCCCTGGGTGTGTGACTGAGTTTTGAAGGTGATCTGAATTGTATCAGATGTATAAATATTGCATGTGTGTAACTTATTGTTTTATACAGGTGGAAACGTGTAGTGGATATAAATCTACATTTTACTTTTCAACACTTTGTTTTGTTTTCTTGTTTTTATTGAACTATTTTCCTGTCCTGTCTGTCTCTCATCTTTCTGCATCTCCTCTAAACTCCCCAGAAAATCTGCTGCCTGGATTCTTACTTTTTCACCTCATCAGTGAGTACGTTTACATGCAGCCAATATCCGGGTTATGATCGGGTTAAGGTCGGTATTCGGGTTTCTGAGTTGATCAGAATAACCCGTTTACAAGCATAAATAGAAAGAGTTACCTCTAACTTGCATAACCCGATTTAAATGCGGACGTTGGGGTAGCGTCAGGACGTATGGACTACGTCCAGACGCAATATGCCTCATTTCCGGTTCTTCTTGTTCCGGTATCCGTGAAAACAACAACATGTTTCCCAGTTCGGAAGAGATAGCGACCGCGTTTGTTTGCGCTTTAGTTTCCTCGTCACTCCAAAAGTGTGGTGCTGTGCTGCGACTCGCCATGTGTCTCCCAACTTGTTGTTTACTTCCGGAGTTCTGGCGCACACAAGACGTCTCGCTACTCAAAAGACCAAGATTCCTTGCGAACAGAGCATGCGCAGAACACACGCGTTGATGGGGATATCCCGGTATGCGTTTACACGACCAAACATTCGGGTTAGAAAAGGGTTACCCCAGGTGCAGTAACCGGGTTTTTAATAACCCGGTTATGAGCATATCCGGGTTTTTGGCGGTGTTTACATGGACCTGCGGAACCGGGTTATTGTGAATATTCGGGTTTTAAAAGGGTTACTGGCTGCATGTAAACGCACTCAGTTACTTCTGAGCACATCAAAGGGATCTCCTGACCGCAAAGCGGAGTGCGCGATTCGATGCTGCGTCAGTGAGGTGAAATCACCACAGTGCAGGTGATGAGCTCTGCAGTAGCGGAGCGCCAGGCACAAATAAGACAGAAAGTGGAGAACATGAGCGGACATGAACGATCGTGTGCTAATTATAGTTTTTTTGGTTGCGCCACTTTGAGAATGGACTGTGCGCTGGAAGCAGCTGCCTGGATCGCTGCGCAATAACGCGCTGTGCCGCTCTCTGTGCTCTCTGCTCAGAAGAGTCCATAAATGATGTAATATAGGTAGAACATTTTTTTCCGGCTCCCCTGGATGTGTAGGACATACAACTCCCCCATAATTCGATCCCTGCTCCTGGATGAAGAGCCGGACATTTTCATCAATACAAGAACCAGTCCGGACGTCCCGGACAGAGTGAAAAGTGGACACGGTCCATCTCCTTTCCTTTTTGTATTGTTTTCTCTCTGTAAACATGCTGTTAACTTGCTTTGCACATCTTCTAATTGAAATCTGTCTTTATCATATATATATATATATATATTATTTTTCATAAGCTTGCGTTTGGTGTCCCTTCCCCGGCGTGGTGCCCTACGCGCAGTGCGTGGTGTGCGTGTGCGGAGCGCCGGCGCTGGCTTCATATATAGTCAGAAAGCCCCTTCCTCCCAATGTTTTTGAGCATTTTTGTTGTTTTTTGAAGAGTCACAAGATTTTGTGTTCTCTATGACCATGTAAACACCAAAACCAAAATAAAGAGTAGACTCACTCCTTACACCAGAAAGAATCCGCGTGTTTTAAGCTTTTTCCTTTCTTTTACAATTCATTGTGCTTTCCTGGTTTGCTCCTCGCTTTAGGCATAGCGGCATGCCAAAACAATCTCCTAATTCATGGATGGCAACTTTAGAGGTGTGATGTTTACTTTTAAGGTGTCCAAGCCTGCCCCATTAAAAAAACGCAATTGACGACTCTATTCGTCGTGTGATTTCAGGAGTTAAAAAGCAAGGAGAAAGACGGCTGCATGCATCCTAAAAGGCCTGTGGTTTAATCTCTGTTGATTATCTCGGCTACGGAGGTTTCACAGGGAACGACGCACTTGGAAATCTGCACGTGACTCTTATTTTGAAAGTTTCTGGGTGATTTACACTGCGTTAGTGTTTGAGTTCCTGTCTGATCTGACCTGATCTGTGGAGTTTAATGTGTTCTAGAAGCATAGCACATAAACGTAAAAAGTACATTTTGCGGCCGTTTCACAACGCTTTTGCATCCAGTGGAAAGGAGGGGTTATAGATGCCTTCCTGAAGAGCCTCAGTTCGGAGAAATGGATTAGTTCTGAGCAGAATGACAAACACATTTATATTCCAAAGTGGATTGTAGCATTTTTTTAAACCAGAAACAGGTTTTTAAGAAAAAAAATAATCTTTGTTTTTAGACATTTTGTCTTTAGTTTAGCTAACAGATACCAGCTGGATACTGAATAGCCTAAGATAAACTTTTCTTTTTGCCCGCCATAAAATTAGCAATCTGTTTAGTCAAATTCTGCGATTATTTTCAGTTCTAATTAGCATCAGCTACATATGTGCCTGTCCAGCTGGCTTGTTTGAATTCTTCCATGTAAATCAGAGCTGACTGCTCCATTTCTGGGATCAGAGTTGTTCGATCTCGTGAGACTCAGTCTTTGTTTCCCTCAGTTTCCTGATTTATTCTTCTCACAAATGTTGATTGATCTTGTACTAACGTGTCAAAGTTGGAGCTCAAAAGACAGAAAACAGTGCTTTATTATTAGCTTTACAGTATTTTAGGCAGTGGGGTTGAACAGTAGGATTAGCAGTAACTTATTGATGTTGTTGTGTTGATCTGAACTCCCCAGATGGTGTCAAAGCTGCAGTCTTCTGCTTTAATCACAGCATAGAGGCAACAGTTCTGACATGAGACGAGGTGGCACCTACTGCTCATGTGGACGTGTTCCTCATTTGGATTACACCAATAATCTTTATCATTTAGCAATATCCTTCCTGATTCCTGTCTGACATCTGCTACAGTGAGCCGATCAGACTCTTTGTGCTCTGACGGCACGGATTTAACTCTTCTAGCTATTTGTGAATCATGCTCCAACCGTTGCATTTGAGTTGATGTCCAAACCAAGACACGGGGATGTGATCATCGCTTGTGATTTGATCAGCAGACAAAATTACCGCTGCCTCCCAAAAGGCCAATATTGTTTTGGAAGTTCAGCAAATGCTTTCTGCCAAAGTAATCCACATTGATTCCTGGGGCCACTTTGATAAATTGAGGACGTTTTAGGTTTGGTGTTTCTCCCGTTGTGCAGCTTTCAGCGTGTAGCTGTGTGTTTCTGCTGTGTGTCACGAAATGTCTTTAGACCAATCAATAAATATTATTTTATGCAACAGACACTTGATTACCGGACAGATATTTTCATATGCAAATTATTAATTCTGGGTGATAATCTTCATTGTATTCATTCAATACAGTCAATCAGTAAAGTGTCTGTGTGGGTATTTTTCTGAGTGATGCAGACCCGGTAGCGGGACGTGATGGAGCAGCTTTTCTTCCCTTCCAGTAGGTGGAAGGTGCTTTTGGAGATAAAGCGATTAAAGAAAATTTAAACTGATAAACTGTTTTTACTTATTTTTGAAAATGATCAGTCACTCTTGCCGGCTGGACATGAAAATGGTCTTCTACACCTATTTCATGCATTAGCTTCTGATAGATTCAAGATTTATTTATTTAAAAAGCACTTACAGTCACGTTAGCCACACCAAGGTGCTGGACAGGACAGATAATCAATGCAAAAGCACAAATAATAGCCTAATTTGTGTGGTACAAACTTAAATATAAAAAGACAGACTGAATAACAACAACAACAACAACACACAACTTACTAATAATATTGATCTGTCAGAATTTGGTCAAGCTGTAAGAAAAGCCAGCTCAAGGAGACGAGTCTTGAGTAAAGATTTAAATGTTCTACACTGACTAATTAGTTCCACTTACTGGACAAAAGCATGTAAAACTGTTGCACATGAAATACTAAGTACACAGGAACTATGTATAGTAGCTACTAACAAGTAAAATGAACTTAATTATAAGTAATTTTAACTAAGTCAAACTGTAGTAAAGCTAGAGTAAAATGTAAGCAAAATTTCCAGTACGGTGTAGTAGTTTGTCTCAGTATTAGTAACTTGCATTTAGGTCCAGTGTACTTATAATTTTACATCCTGTATAATTATAATTTTAGGTCCCGATAGACCGTGCGTGGTCCTTGATAGAAAACAGACGATGAAACTCTGGATTTAAAAAGCCTGACATATCAGAACATTCATGGACTCACCTATCTTGACTCACGATGGGGAACGCTGTTGTTGGTTTAGCGTCCAGGAAACGACAGACAACGTTTCATCTAGTAGAAGCTAGCCATTAGCATTAGCAACTCCACCACACAGCAGAATATCCTCCAGACTTGTGTTACTTGTGGAGATAAAACATCCATGTCGAGGAGCAAACCATTGGTGGTAGAGTTGTGTTGCTGTTAGCCAATCAGAGGTGAGATGTCCAAATATCAGGAAGTAACGCCCGGAACACACCAGCTGCGAAGCACCACGAAGTGGATTGCTCACGAAATTTGCGCGCTGTCCGTTGCTCCTCTGACGAGTGCTTATTTTTTCTTTATTTATTCATTTATTTATTTATTCCCCGTGTCCTGTCTGGCTGTGAAGCAAAGAGAATTGATGTCTGAATGCTGGTGACAAGCCTTACAGATTTACTCTCAGGTGGAGCTTCAAAGCGAGTGGTTCTGCTCACACCTACTGTTTTCCAAACCCCCCCGCACCTGTGTGTGTGCGTGTGAGTGAGTGAGTGAGTGAGTGAGTGAGTGAGTGAGTGAGTGAGTGAGTGAGTGAGTGAGTGAGTGAGTGAGTGAGTGAGTGAGTGAGGTGATAATTGTTATAAATGCTGTTTTATCTGATTGTCAAGGACTAGGTTTGCAAATTAGCCTCTATCTAGAAAACCTCTGTACAAAACAACGGTCACATTGCCCTCACATGTAACGCTTTCTTTTGTGCTGCCCTTGTCCAGTAAAACTAAACTAAACTGAACACAAGTTGACATTTACCTTATGTTGTCAGTAAAGACTTATTTACCAGGTGTTTTTCAGAACATTGCCCTGGGACAGAAACTAATTGGGGCAGAAATGCCCTTGAAATTTATCAGACAGCCATGAAATAAAAGAGTGTGTGTGTGTGTGGGGGGGGGGGGGGGGGGGGGGGTGATGGTGCATTTATTCAGTGGTCAAAATGAGAGTTTTCTTTTAAACAGCAGTAACTTTAACATTGCTGCTTTAGACTGACGTTTGGTCATTTCTATGAACGCTTTGTAAGCTGGCAAATATAAGTTCTTGATATGTTGTTAAAAATTTGCTCCGAATGACAGGAATGAAGAGAAGTTGAAATTTACTTTATGTGCTCACCTTCTCTTTACAGTCAAAAATCTATTTTTTTATACAAAGTCCTCATTTTTATTTATTATCTAATATTTAGGATTCAGTAAAAATCTGTTAATTTATTAGTACAACAAAAAATCACAACAGTTTCCTAAAAAACTTTTGTTATTATATTTAGTGAAAATATAGAGGGATCTACACCCCCCCCCCCCACCCCCCACCCCCACTCCCCACCCCAGGGCGCTTCACAACACAGTCACATGCTGGTGGTGATGACCTACAATGTAGCCACAGCTGCCCGGGGGCGCACTTTTCTTTCTTTTCTCCCACTGCCGTGTCCTGTCCGGTGTTCCGGTGTTGCACCAAATTCTGCGACCCATCGCAATTTGTGACCCCAGGGGGCAGTGTTCCACTTTGTTGCGTCTGTACATCCTGAATTGGCATAGAAGCAGAAGATGCTACGTTCAAACCGTAAACTACGTAAGCTTTGAGGAAGCTGTGAGGCGCGGACCCTGGATATTAAAAAGAGCGTTTGTTGATGTTTATTGCAAACAAACAGGACGATAAATGCAGCGATAAGCAGGGCTTTGACAAGAAATGTTTGCTAATGTTAAACATTGATTTTACAACATGCGAGGTCCGCAGGTAAAATGTTCAGAACTTCCATTTATTGAAATAAATTGTGATCCACATCCTCAGTTTATTAGAAACCACTGCAGATTATCTGGTTGCTATGTTTTTTTTCCCTGTCACTCCAATGCCACTCATATGTACTGGTGGAGATAAAAGGGAAACAAAATGACACAAACATCACGAAACGCCTTTTGTTATTATCTTTAGTGAAAATTAAAAAACATCTGTATTATTACTGAGATGCAGATGTCCACATTCATATCGTGTGACCTTACTGTAACTTCATAGTGACTTTTACATCACACAAACTGTTTCTGGTAACTTTTCTGATGATGTAGTTTATAAAAAAGTGCATTTGACCTCTGACATGTGCATTATTACTGAGATGCAGATGGTCACATTCTGTGATAGCCACTATCACATTGTGTGACCATGGTCCCCGCCGCACAACTTCCTCAATGCTTACGTAGTTTATGGTTTTAACGTAGCATCTTCTTCTTTTATGCCAATTCAGGATGTACAGATGCAACAAAATGCAACACTGCCCCCTGGGGTCACAAATTGTGATGGGTCACAGAATTTGGTGTAACACCAGCTATCGGTGCAACTCGTGGATATGTGATAGGCATGCGCAGACCGATGACTGTGTCACAGGCTGTTTACCTGAAGAGATGCACTATCTCTGCAATTTGTTGTATGTTTACTTGACAGTTAGCTTGTAAAATATCGTTATTATACTGTAAACCCAACACGTTCTCACTCCCAGCGCGTCAAAAACAAACGCTTGGTCAGCCACCCTCCACGTCAAACCCCTGACGCCAAAAGTGCCCTTTTTCGTTACTTATGTGCGAAAAGGGGTTTTTCCCTTATTTGACTGCAGATCCCAATGCAGCGTTACACTGACGCGATGGGATGTCCGCAGCCAGGGCACCAAACAAGCTCATTGTACCTCACCTTAACCTTATCCTCTTGTTTAACCTTCCCCTCACCCCTATCCTAACCTTAACCATCTTGCCAGCGAACACGTTAGTGATGTGTCGATCGCTCTAAAAGCCGGCTCTATGAAGTGAACGGCGGGAGCTGCCTCGTGATTGGTCAAGTTTGGACCGAGCCAACGCGAGGGGGGGGGGGGGGGGTTCAACTACCAAGGTGGAGGTTAAAAGTAGAGGGTATGTGTAACCTCCCCCTCGCCAGATGGTATGTTCTAACGTTTCCCTTGGGCGGCAAATACGAAAATTCACAGTCAGACTCTGACTGTCAGAGTCAGAATGCAGGGGAAACAAACGCTTGATCGCAGTGAGAGTAACGTTTTAGGTAGCAAGAGGGTTAAGGTTAGGATGAGGGAGAGGGGAAGGTTATAAATAGTGAAACGTTAAGGTTTAGGTGTGGTTAAACGAGCTGGTTCTGTGCCGCATCAGCGGATATCTAATCACGTCAGTTTTACGCTGCATTGGGATCTGCAGTTACAAAAGGGAAAAACCCTTTTCGCACATAAGTAATGAAAAAGGGCACTTTTGGCGTCTGGGGTCACACGTGGAGGGTGGCTGACCAAGCGTTTGTTTCCGACGCTTAGGGTGTGAGAATGTGTTGGTAAACCAGAAGTATTAATAATCTATTTATGTATTTAGCAATTAATTTGTTAAAAACACACATTAAATATAAAACTAATTTATAATTCCATGTTTAGTTTTAAACTTCTCAAAATGTTTCCAAACCTGATGATTGGTCATAACTACAAAGTTTATTATTTATTAATATTACTATTTTTGGGTTTGCAATATCGCTTACTGTGTTTTGAAAGGATTGGCGTGGAAACCTAAGCCCCCTGCTCGGTCGTAGTTGTGTTTTTTTACACAAGTCCAGGCTGAACTCTGAGTCCCAGTTGATGGAGGTTGGATTTGTTGATCCTGAAGAGCGTCCGTCACACACGGCTGATTTGGTCCGGGTCGATCCTGAAAGGCTCCGTCTTTGTTTTCCACCTTCTGCCGACACAGACGTGTTCAGCCCCTCGTGTTTGGCCTGAAGCAGGCCAGTGGTTCTACTCCTCTCTGGATCGGTCAGCCGTGGAACCGTAGAGACGATCGTCAGGTTTCCTTCTTCCACATCACGACCACACAGAGAGGTCTAAGGGCTCGTCATTTCACCGGAGGACTGAACACCGCCCGACGTGGGACAAAACAAATCAGCTGTTCCCTCAGAACTCAGAGAGGAAATGCTTCCACTCCTCGGACCAAGATGACAGAAAAACACCAGTTATTTGTTATTTATTTCATTTGAAAATGAACAGTTGAATTTTATGGATGCAGATTTGTCCCCCTGCCTCAGTCAGATCAGACTTTGTGTGGCATTGGTTTGTTTTTTTCTGCTCTCTGAGGAGTTTACTACTAAAATGACACAAAACATTGCACCAATGAATAAAACATCAAAACAAGAAGTTTTAGTATAAATACTCTTCCTATCTTCCCTGTCCCCACCAAGGATGTCTTCATAAATCTCAGGCTTTTCAACAAACCCATACTGTTTCCGTCCACATATGATTGTTAGTGTTCCCGTGTGTAATTACAGAACGCTGCGCTGATGAGAGCTCGTTTCCTCTTTGAAGGTGTGTAAAATTGCATAATGGTGCAGCAGCTGTAATTATCGCCGGCTTGTGTAAATTACGCTCGGCCACGTTTGGTGATCTTGGGTAAATGTGGAGTCAGCACCACTCGCTGGTTTGCGCGTTCGTTGATGAAATGATGAATGCGTTGTGTGGTCACCAGGCTTGTTGGAGTCGTGCACGCCATTTGGTGCGTAATTATTCTGGTGATGAGAGGGAAACATATCCCAGCCTTCTGATTAGAATCATCTAATGAGGGATATGTTTCTTTCTCTTTATCTAAACGCTCGTCCTTTTTTAGTTTTGTTGAAAACAAAAACAGTGAATTTATATTTCCTGGTATAGGCACTGTGGGGTTTGGGGGTTCAGTCTCTAAACAGATGTTTCTTATTAAGGGTTCATGCTTAAATCACAGTTTATGGTTTGAATTTTCCCAATTTGGACTGAACTAATCCAACATTCTTATCAAACCACCACAGATCTGTTTTTAGTTATTCTCACTTCCTTGTTCCTCCGGTTGATCTGATTTGACAATCATTTACAGAACCTGCTTTCTTTGTCGGGGCATTTTCTTCACAACCTTTTCTACAAAAAAAAAAAGAGTCAAATGAAATATTTTTTTCTGCCTTTGGACACAGAGATGTGAGATGATGAAATTCTGCTGCTTCTGCGAGTACCAATACTTTGATAATTTTTTACTCAAGTACAAGTAAAAGTACTTGACTAAATTGCTCGAGCGAGTGTTTGGAGCTGCTGGTGAACGAGATAAATTCCTAAACAGCTCCGACTTGTGCTCAAAACCTTTAAGCTAAAACTAAAGCGACTTATTTTTAAGTTCTGTACGCAGCTCAAACTACATCAGTGCACGTTTAGATTTTATTTATAAGTAAAGAGGTGATTTACATGAGTGTGCTGCTGCAGCGGTTCTTAAACGTTTCGGCCTCGGACCCACAGCGACGAATATTTAAAATAAGTTGCAGAAATTCACAAATATTCCAAAAAAATAAATCTAAATTAGCAAGAACATAATTCAAATAACAACTCCATAAGTTTATAACTGTGTGTTTATCTTAGTGCCGTTATTGTTTATATGAGAAATGTGGATTTTTGGGGCTGAATAACAAAGCAGAAACCACTGGTCAGTATTTAGTAAACGTAAACAAGACAAACTACAGCAAATGCCATAATAATACAGATGATTGACTGTGTTGGTGTTAAAAACTAACAGCCCAGTGCAGAGGTGGAAAGAGTACTAAAATTTCCTACTTAAGTACGAGTACCAATACTTTGATAATTTTTTACTCAAGTACAAGTAAAAGTACTTGCCTAAATTTCTACTCAAGTAAAAGTAAAAAGTATCGTAAATAAAATGGACTCAAAGTAAAAGTTACTCAGTTACATTTTTGTCAGCGTAAAGATGGCTACATCAGTGCTAAATCACAACACGCTCGTGTGTGCACACAGACACACACACACACAGTTTGATGGAAGGATTTCTATCCAATCAGTGAGAACAGGACGTGCACATTGATTGGACGAGGTTTTTCTAGGATTGTACGTTTCAATTGTGATTAAAATTATTCTTTATTTTGAAAAAAAAAAGTTAATTTTTAGATGCCATCAGCATGTGAGGTATCTCAATGTTCTCATGACAAAACTAACATGAGACCGCGCTCTAACCTGTCACATAACAAGCTAAATGAAAGTCAAACATTTCAAATGGACCGTATGACAGCTGCTAACGTTGGCCCTGCCCTACTTTACCTCTACATTACAGTTCCTTTATCCATGTCCATCCTAGAGCTCCTCTCTGACCTTCATGCTTATTTAGAGCAGCTGATTTTTAAAGTTAGCAGAGTTCATCCTTGGTAGCGGGTTCACTCACTCATTTAAAGATATCGGCCAGAGGCAAAATTCGTTTGAACGGCATGTGTAAATGTGTATTAAAACCTTAGATGACAAAGGTTTTTGGATTTTGACGGCTGGAATTGTAAGAAAATCTGATGTTTGTGACTGGAGCAGGAAAAACAGAAACAAACTTCCGGTCTAAGCCCTGGGCAGCAGTTGACGTTTCACATGGAGCTCTGCTGAAACAGCTGTAGTAAACAACGCCTGACTCCGGTGTTTCAGCGTTAGCGTTGTAGCAGAGAACAATGTGTCATCAATCAGATGTAGCTTCTGAAGCCTCTGCTAGTCGGTCAGATTTGTTTTTTCTCTGGGAAACGGCGACGAGAACGGATATTGGATTACCGGAGAAGTTCAACCGAACTCCGACCCCGCCAGCTGGATATCACTACCAGAGGTGCAGACATGTTTTAGACCGTTTGACTCAGAAGACCTGCGACCTGATTTGGACATAGAGGAGGATTCTGTTCATCTTCAGAACCAAAACTGGTATAGTTTGTTTACTTTTCTTAAATATTTCATTTCTGTGCTCCACTGGGAGCTCTAAGCTGACAAGTTTTCAGCTGGTTTCAGCTCCATCATGTGTCCCAATGTAGTTCAGTAATCTACAATTTTACTGCTGTGTGTATTTATTGATATAACTCTGGAAAATATTTAACCGACAATTTACCAGAATAAATCTTCCTGATGCTGGAGTAACTCCTTAGCTCAATTAGTTGTTTTCACTAATCCAGGATGTCACGGGGTCTACCGGTCCACGGAGGATCTAATGTTGAAATATAGAGATCATCTTTTAGATTATATATGTGTGTGTGTGTGTGTGTGTGTGTGTGTGTGTGTGTGTGTGTGTGTGTGTGTGTGTGTGTGTGTGTGGTAGCTTTCCCAAAGGACTCGTTCTTTCCTTATCAAAGCAAACACGGTTAGCAGATTTGCTGCAGTCATGCTAACGGGACTCGTCTGGAGTCCAGAAGTAGCGGTGCAGTTCTAGATGGATTTATAGATGTAGGTTATTATTTTAGATCAGACCTGTTATTTAAAAATGCATCTAGGACACAGACACATGGCTCAGACCTTTTGTTGCAGCTGTAAACGCTTTACTTAATAATTAGGAGCATGAAAGTAAACAAGTAATAGTGATTCACAATACTAGCATCACCAGCGACCTTGTGCTGGAGTGACGTATGCGAAACACAGTTCTTCACTGTCTGGAGGAGAGGATTTGGATTTTCTGTAATGATTTATGACAAAAGTCCTTAATAAAATAAAAAAACTGAACCCAGTACATGTTTATATAGATGATAAAATGTAGTTATTCTGCATTTCTACAATTTTAATGTCGAGCCAATACATTTAACCCTTCACAACTGAAATCAGTTTGTTCATTCCAGTCCTCCTAAATAATCCTCCAATCATCCAACTGGAATCCTTCAGGGTCCCGTAACGTCCATCCTGTCAGAATAGGCCTTGGGAGCCCAGGTGTTACTAGAACCAGGCGCGCAGATAGGGTGGGGGACAGGGGGGATCTGTCCCCCCCAGATTCAGATTGGCCCCTATCCGTCTGTCCATCCCCCCCCCCCCCCCCCCCCCCAAAAAAAAAAACTAAGGCCAGAAAGAAAACAAAATTGGCGGTTAAGCGCTTGAAACTCGTTTTTCCAATTACACTGAATGCAGCATGACGCAAACAAACACCGACTCCAGAGGGGCGCCAAAGTGGTTGCTGCTAGGATGCAGGATGAAGCGAAAAAGGCAAGCAATGGTTACTGTGTATTTAAAAAAGACCAACAGTGTAAGTAGGCGGGACCGATCTGTCTGTTTATGCATGTTGGTTCTAGCTTCAGTACGTTGTTGTTGGTGTTGGGACTTACTCGTTATAAGTGCCAAAGCCTCATTGCTGACTTTAACAAGTCTCATCTACAAATATGATCCCTCATGAAGTTACTACTTTACATCAGAAGATAGTGGAGATGTGGAACCTTCAGGCTGAGCAAAGTTTGGGAGTTTTAGAGTTTGAAAATCGCCTCCTGCCGTGAGGCTCCCAGTCGGGGAGAGGAGGAGATGCGTGCAACATGAAGAGCGCAAATATTAGATAAAACGCATAATTGCCGACAGGTCTGGTCTTTGTTGACTGATCGCTTCATCTGGTAATGACTGACTCCGATTATGAAGCAGAATATTGACTCTGATGAAGAAATTCACTCATCCAGCCAGAAGATTGACGCTGCTGCAGCATCAGACAGCTGGTGCTGCACGAGAGGTGTGTGGAGTTTACAAGCTCCAAACGTTGGGTTTGATGTTGGTTTAACCTTCTCTGGGACGTGATGGATGTAGAAATGATGGTAAAACACCACAAACGTGACAGACGTAGCGACAGTGTAAAGAAAAAAAGCCGTAAAAAAGAGGCAGATGCTGATGCGTTAGGTATGGAAGTCAAGTGTGCCACATAATCATAAAAAAAGTAAAATATAAAATGTAAAAAGAGATTTATGTATTTATATATAAATAAAAACTTTCCAAATATAATGAAAATTTCTAAATAACATAAAAATACGAAGGAACATCTGTTGGTCAGGCTGAATATTGCTTTTTTAAATATGTTTTATGTGCAGTTTTTTAGGGTTTTTATGTTTTCTGTGGTATGCTGAAAATCATTTCATGTTTTGCATAAAGCATGAGGTTTTGGTTAGTAATTGATTGGAAGAATAACAAATGACTGAATTAAATAGTGGGGCGCCTCTGTCAGTGCGCCCCAGAGCAGCTGTGGCTACATCGTAGCTCATCCCCATCAGTGTGTGAATGTGTGTGAATGGATGAATGATACACTGTAGTGTAAAGCGCTTTGGAGTCCTTACTCTGAGAGGTGCTATACAAGTGCGGACCATTTATCATTTACAGTGATGATCAGCAGAGCTTTGTTGCCAGCGTTCCACTGCATAATGGCTTCAAACACGTATATAAAAGTGTTAGTTGTTACGTAAACCATTGGATGAAATTACACAAACTGACTGAGCTCTAGTTAAGGCACTTGCAATAGTTTGTGTGTGTGTGTGTGTGTGTGTGTGGGGGGGGGGGGGGGGTACATTGGAACTTTGTCCCCCCCAGTTTGAAAATTCTATCTGTGCCCCTGACTAGAACTAAGCCAGCGTGAGCCTCCAAACTGTGAAGGTTGGTCTCCAGACATGAACTTTAAATTCATGCATTTATCTCCTCTTGTAACACTAACATGTTTTAAAAGGCTTGTATCATGATATGTTACACCTCCCAGACCAAAGATAGGTCCAATATAAGATAAAATATTATCATAAACACTGCAGAGATGTCATTATTTATGAAATGTTTTTTTCCTGAGCCATTACTTCAGCCAAGATATAGGATGCATGGATTTGATGAAACCATGCTGTCTCATGCAGTCATATGTGTAACACACACACACACACACACACACGCACACACGCACGCACGCACACACACACACACACGCACATGCTCTGTAGCAAGTTAGAATCATTTGAATGACTAATTTAACTACACTGAACTGCTTCTGTAACACTTTCTTCTCTTATTCTGGAGTAAAATAAAACTGAATCATCACATATCTGTGGCATCAAGAAGCATCTTCTGAGTTCAAACACAAGGATGGAGCACAATGTTTAGTATTAGGATGTTTTCACTCACAGAGGCCTGCAGGTCTTCTGCTTAATGAGCAAAGCGCTGAGAATCCGCTTGTTAGGAACGCTAAACGTTATTTTGCCGCTGCCGTGCGGAGCGGTAGGGAAACGCATTTCAAACCCGGAACCGAGTCTGGTTACGGAACCGAGTGGAATTCTGATGACGTCACACCGGTGCGCAAAGGTGCGGGTTCCAACCCACAGGAGAGGAGGCAGAGAGGAGGTAAACGGCGAGTGGGTCACTGGGACTGAACTGATGTTTTTGAGCAAAACTGCGGTAAAAATGGCCGCTTGTCCTCATTATCAAAAGTGTACACACCCACAACCCCCACGGTTTAGACGCGGCGCTCATGCTGGTGTCTTTTTGTTCCGATGCTGCTACACGTAATATTTTTAATTTTTTAAGCCTACATTTTATTTTTACTCAGTAACAGATATAATTTAAAATAAAGCAAATTACTTTTAAAAGTAAAAGTACAGATTTTAAAAACAACTTAAAAAGTATAAATATACAAAAAAGCTGCTCAATTACAGTAACGTGAGTAAATGTAATTCGTTACTTTCCACCTCTGGCCCAGTTTTCTGAAGTGGAAGTGAACTAGGAGAAGAATTTGATGGGATTGTAAACTTTCTTATGATTGAGAACAGTTGCTTAATTTATCACTAACTACCCAGCATCCCCCAGTCTGTTTACTATGTTTCATTTTGTTTTATTATGTGTTTATTGCATTTTTTGTGAAGTGTCTTTGAGTGACCTAAAAAGCGCTATATAAGTTTGATGTATTATTATTATTATCATTATTGCTTTTGTTGTTACTATTAACTAATGCTGTAAATATTGTGAAATAAAAACGTTTACACTTTGCTTTTACTGCAGGACTCATATGTTAAAGATCTTTTTGTAAAGGGAATAAATTACATCAGTTCTGTTTCTGTAAATTACAACATATCACTGCTGTGTGTGTGTGTGTGTGTGTGTGTGTGTGTGTGTGTGTGTGTGTGTGTGTGTGTGTGTGTGTGTGTGTGTGTGTGTGTGTGTGTGTGCGTGCGTGCGTGCGTGCGTGCGTGCGTGCGTGCGCGCAGATGCAAGGTTTAGATTAGACTCACTAAACTCAATCCTAGATTTCTTTTTATGTTTCGTATATGAGACAGTTTTTACATCAGTTTCCAGTGACTGCAGGTTTTCCTTTTAACTCTAAACGTCTGTACAGAGTTAAACAAAGTTAAACAAAAATGGTAAATGGTAAATGGCCTGTATTTGATATAGCACCTTCTAGAGTCCTGGAACCCCCCAAGGCGCTTTACAACACAATCAGTCATTCACCCATTCACACACACATTCACACACTGGTGGGGATGAGCTACAATGTAGCCACAGCTGCCCTGGGGCGCACTGACAGAGGCGAGGCTGCCGAGCACTGGCGCCACCGGTCCCTCCGACCACCACCAGCAGGCAATGTGGGTTAAGTGTCTTGCCCAAGGACACAACGACAGCGACAGACTGAGCGGGTCTCGAACCTGCGACCTTCCGATTGCGAGGCGAGCACTTAACTCCTGTGCCACTGTCGCCCCAAAATAAAACTTCTTTTCATATACGTTGGGAGTATGGGGTACCAGGCCCTCCGATATGGGCGGTTAGGTCCCGGTATGACCGGTGCAGAGCTTGGTCCGCGTTGTCGGCAGTAAGTTGGACTCCTTCCCAGTGAGAGCTGGACTTCACCAAAGCTGCCCTTTGCCACGCTGGCGGGACTATGCCTCTCGGCTGGCCAGGGAACGCCTTGGAATTCCCCCGGTGGAGCTGGCCAAGTGGCTAAGGAGAGGGAATTCTGGCCCACTGCTTAGGCTGCTGCCCCCATGACCCAACCTGCAGCTAAGTGGAGGACGATGGATGGAGGAATGCTTGAATACTCAATGAAAATGGCTTTTTGCAACTTTTGGACAGAATTTTCCGAGAGTGAAATGGTTTCATTGTTGTTTCGATGCAACTGGCCTGGATGTGTGCTAAGAAGCAGAAACCCATACGGCTGCCTGTCTCTTCTGTTCTCTTCAAATCCACAGTAAGGCCATTTGAAAAGAGCCGCTCCCACCGCAGGCTACAACGTCCTACTGATACGTAAGCGAGACCATTACTCAGGCTGGTGTGGAGTCTACACGCAGAACAGAATCGGCAGAACGCTCAGACCAAGCGGATGTAGTTACTCTGTGAAGCCCTGACAGCAGATGACTGACTTCCTGATTTATCCACAATTACAGCAGGTTTTCCTTTACGCCGCACACGTGCACTCATAAAGGCCTGGTTAGCTGATTAAAGCACAGTCACAGTTTGCAGTAAATCCTGTTGCTTTAATTACAGTCTCACTAACCAACGGATGCCAGCTGCCTCGTTTCATCATCGTTTAGATGTGTTTACGCTGTAGTGGGAACCGTGCTCTTAGAAATAGAAACATCTGAATCCACACAAACCATCATTTCAAACGTCACTCGAATTTAAACCTATTTCAAATAACCGATGCTTGTTTCAGTGAGATGAGTCTCTCATCTTTGTGACTCTGTCACTTGTGTGTGAACCGAGTGAAGCTCGGGGCCGTAATCACCCTGACGCCCATCTTTGCGTTAATTGCTTCGTTGTTTTCCCGTCGTCTTCTTGTGAGTGACTGTTTGGTGTTTTTCTGACTTCATCCTAATGATTTGCAGTGTTGGGGCCATGCAGCGAGACGGTTTCCCACAAGAGCTCTGAGAAACAAAGTCGAGTGTTTGATCAGATAAACTCATTACGTCTGGAGAGACCGAAGCAGATTGAAAACTCAAGACTTGTGGGATCGAACTGATCAGTTATAGTCGTTTGTTTTAAGCTGAACTAACGACTCTGAGGATGTTTACGTCTTGAAGTGTTGATTCAAAAATAGGAAAAGTTTATGATGTTATTTTTTTTCTTGATTGTTTTTTCCCATTTTCCAAAAAAGACGAAAATGCATGAAGAAAAAAAAGTTTTGATATAACGGTTTTTAATCGTTTCTTATCCACTAATTGAACGTCAGAAATGCACTTTAATGTTCTGAAAACAAAGTTTTTTCTCTCAAATTTACGTCACATAAAAACAAGATTAGAGATTACAAAGATTTATAAGACTTAGCAAAGCTTTTTTATTTGTTTTTGGGACAGAAATGGGTTTCTTCTACAAAAATAAGGTCATTTCGAAACATTATAGCTGCATTTCTGAGCTGTAAATGCGCCAAAATATAAGTTATATAGATTATTTGAACAGTGGTGAAGGATTTTTGATTTTTTTGGAGCAAAAAAAAAAACCAAACAAACAGGTTTAATCGCAAGTGCTGCATTCCACTCCTGCAGGTGTGTGAGCTGATTTAGAAAACCCCTAACCAGCAGAACGTGTTGAAATGGAATGCAGCCCTTGCTTATAAGTGCTTTTCTTGCTCCTTCGGGTACAAACATTTGCCACAAAGAGGCATTTTATTAAAGTAATGCATAAAACATCAGAACATACATGTTTAAAAGTCATATATTCTAAAAGAGCTATCATAACACTTTATATATTTAATTTTAGAAGATGGTGTATTATGAGATTGGAAAAAAAAGGGAAATGTTCTTATGTGATAATCAAGCTTAATGAGGAATTTTGAAAATTTATTGAATCCAATTATTTTTAGATTTAAGTTAAATTCCCAAAGTCATCATCACACACTGGCGAAATTCATCTCCGCATTTGACCCATCCCCATGAAGGGGAGCGGTGAGCTGCAGCAGTGGCTGCGCTCGGGAACCATTTGGTGGTTTAATCCCCAATCCAACCCCTTAAAGCTGAGTGTCAAGCAGGGAGGCACTGGGAGACTTTGGTATGACCCGACCGGGAATCGATCCCGGATCTCCCAGTCCCAGGACAGACACTCTACCACTAGGCCACTGAGCTGGTAGTATTATATTCTAAAATTTTACAAAATAATGTTTTTTTAATTTATGATACATACTTTACACACATCAACTCCATCTTGTGTACACAAACTTTGCCAGTCACACTCCTGACAAATCTGTTTGGACTGAAATCCTTACTTAGCGTTTCGTGTCACTGCAGATCTGTCCAGAAGCATCATGACTCGATTCAAATACACAGGAGGATCGTTGTGTTACTTTTAACAACTAAACTAAAAAAAATTGTTCTTAAATTATGAGAAATTCCATAAAATAGGAAAATTAAACTTTACCTTCCGATTTATGAGAAACGCTCATCCTTCCTCTAGCCTCATTAAGCTTGTGTCAGCTACGCAGACGAGTGAAATATCCAATGTAGTTGTGACGACTCCGTCATGAATTGTCGTTTTTTTGTGCACCACATTCATCTTGTGCTGTGGCTTCACATGATGCTGATAGTTTTTCACAGACATTTTTCACATGATGAGCAGATGGAGCATAGAAAGCGTGCCCTTCACCTCCTTCTGTTGTTGAAAAGTAAAGGAATGAGATCCCGTTTAGGAGCTCCATCCTGCAGTCATGAGTCTGATGGAGGGCTGAGAGTCCCGCCTACTCACCCTCACACAACACAGAACAAAACATAAGTGGAGGTATGGGCTAATTGGTGAATTATCAAAAAAATAACATCATTAAATATGTATTTGAATGTGTTGTTAATGATTTACGTTAGAAGGTTTTTGGGTTCAGAGGCTACAAATTAAAAGCCCCACTGTGGCTTACTGTCATGTGCCAGGGTGAAGTGGGAGGTCGTTTTATGGAGTCATCAATGCTGATGTGTACTACAGATGACCCCCCCCCCCCCCCCCCCCGGATTTGTTATTGTTTTGTTGTGTCATGTGATTCACAACCAGAAGGATGTTTGTGATTCATGGATTTGAAAGAGGCACTGGAGACCTTGGTGAGTGGATGGAGAGGAGCAAAGTGCTGCTGAGATGCCACGCCCCCCTCCCTCTTCCAGGCAGCAGCCAACCTGCTGTTGTCCTGCTGTTTCCATAGTAACATCGCTGGGGTGCTGCTGAGCTCCAGAGTGAAGTGCCGATATTCTGGAAAAATGGGGGGAGGCTCAGAAAGTAGGAGCAGGTGGTGGGTGGGAAGAGGAGGGATGACTAAAAGAGACGGATGTCTGAGGAGAAAGGTGGTGGTGGTGGTGGTGGTGGGGGGGGGGGGTGTCTGTCAGGTTTGAGGCTTGATGTGATGGATGCAGTTGGGGAAACGGACATCAGGCGCCCGGTAATGTCACTACTTACATCATGTAGTGTTTTTAAACAGTTAAAAGGCCAGCAAAGTTTTTTTTTAAGTTTAAAACTTAAATTATCACACAAACACAGAGTTCAGTTACCCTGATGCTACAACTCACCTTCATTCCTCTAATGGCATCCACACAAACACAGCTGGGAAGTATTTAGTTCAAACTAAATATAGTTTCTCATTCTCATTTGTTTTATTCTAATATTGAAAATACAATTTTGTTTAAAAGTAGAAAAATAGTTTGTTCAAACAATCCTGAATAAAACAGACTTCACTAATATAGAAACAAGTTTACCTATGGACACGGCAGAAGCAACGTGAATCTGCCTTTTGCTGTTTCAGACCAGAAGAATAGGAGGAGGAGGATGTGGGTGGTGGAGCCCGAACCATTAAGACTTGCAGTTAGCAGCTTTTTACTTCACCACACTTTGATGTAACGACTAAAATCAGCGCGCTGGCATCAGGGAACTAAAACAGCTCTTTTTAATGGAAGGAAAACACATAAAGGTCAATATTTTTGCTGTGAATCTCTCTAAAATGTGTCCACAGTCATAGGAGCTTGCACCTAAAGGTAGAAACACATGGAGGTGTGTGTGTGTGTGTGTGTGTGTGTGTGTGTGTGTGTGTGTGTGTGTGTGTGTGTGTGTGTGTGTGTGTTTGGACATGCTAGTCTGAATCAGCCAGGCTTCCTGCTCCTCTAAGAGCAGCGACTGATGAGAAATCATTATGGATCCTGGCAAGGGGCCAGTTTGTGGTTACCATGGTAACCAGGCTGTCTCAATCCACTTTGGCAGCAGCGATGTTTGAGAAAACGGATTTTTTTATACACCCCTCTCTTCCAGTTATAGCCTCTTTGGTTGACGCCATGCATAAATGAATAAGAACGAGTCAAGATGACTGTGATTTCGGTAGGGGCCTCTCAGTTTTCCTGCCGGTGATACAGAGACGTAAACATTCACTGATGCTTTGTTACCAGAGTCTGTGATGGACCTGGGGTTAAAAGGTGGTTTAGTCAGTAAAAATGAACACAACTAACACTGTAAACAGAGTAATTATCTAATTATAAGCCATATGTATCTGTTTTAATAGTCAGAAGGAGCTTTACGTAACAAAAGTCAAACAAACCGTTTTATAAAAATACAAAGAGAGAAAATGACTGGTCATGTTAAATGAGTCACGATCAAACCCGTGACTAGAGGGACAAACAGCAGAAGATAAATGTGGAAAGGAGCTTGAAGCTTGATGCAGCTGGATGTCATTTCCTCAGGCACGGTAATCCAGAACATTGGGTTTGTTATCTCTTTCAGTCGGTTCCTCAGCCGTCTGATAGCGATCAAAGGTCCCCGTTTAAGGATCTCTGAGAGGGAGCAGGTCTGCATGAGGATAAGAAATCTGAGATATACCAAGAAGTCGTAGTACTTTGTAAGTAATTAAATAAGCAGGTCCAGATCTGAACTGGATATCAGCTTGATCTGAAAGCAAAGACATGAACGCACAAAGAAATTCAGATTAGTGTTTTTTTAAATAAAATGCTTTATCTACTTAAAAGGAGAATTCAGTGGAAAATGTCGTGATCGAGTGACTTAATACCGCAAACAGAAGAAATCAATAGAAAACAGAAATGGTACCAGAACTGATCCTTGATGTACCACAAATTAAATTATAATTGTATGGGTCTAGTGATTCTTTTACAGTAACACCTCAAATATCTGGCAAATAATTTGTTCCTCAGCCCGTAATTTTCCTTTAATGTCAGTTTATGAATACAACAGCCAGCCAGACGTCTCTGCCCCTCAAGGCTCCTCCTGGGAACCCCCAACACACACACACACACACACACACACACACACCACCACCACCACCACCACCACCACTCCACCCACTAAGGGATTAAAAAAAGCAGCTGGGAGATGGGACTCCAGTCCCTGCGGGTCTCCTCCCATCACACATGGCCAGTGGTCTAACTCACCATGAAGGATCTGGGACTCTAAACATGATCAGCTGCTCCTCTCAAACAGCCCGAGTTGCTGATTTTTTGTCTTGTTTCAGATTTTTAGTTGCTGATTTGGGACAGCAGTATCTCAGGAGGTGGAGTGGCTTGTCCAGTGATCAGAAAGTTGCAGGTTTGATCCCAGCTCCCATCAGAAAATGCTGCTGTTGTGTCCTTGGGCAAGACCCTTAACCCACCTTGCCTGCTGGTGGTTGGAGGGGCCGGTGGTGCCTGTGTTCTGTAAGCCTCGCCCCTGTCCGTGCGCCCCAGGGCAGCTGTGGCTACATCGTAGCTCATCCTCACCAGTGTGTGAATGTGTGAATGACTGATTGTGTTGTAAAGAGCCTTGGGGGGTTGTAGAACCGTAAGAAGGTGCTATTCATATACAGACTATTTACTATGACTGATTTCTAAGTAGATGTGTGTTTTGTCACAACGCTGATTGGACTTCTCATCCTGTCATTTATCCCTAAAAAAGGAAACTTGTTTTTATATTTACAAATGTTTTCTTTGTTGTTAGCTCCAAACCATATCGTGCCTTCGCTGCCGGAGTGTCAGACCTTTTGCCGTTGTGACGACCCGGTTCGGTGACCGTTCCTTTTTTCCCCTCGCTGCAGTCTTGCTGCTCAGCACTCTGTTCTTTGCGTTTGGCG
>NC_091749.1:63421234-63498734 GCF_043380555.1 Nothobranchius furzeri
TATAGGTTGTTTCCCCTGAACAGCTGAACAAGGCTGGACTGTAACTCAATAATTGTTCCCGGTGGAGTTTATGAGATTTACACACATCTAAGCGTGACCTCAACAGTAAACACAAGACCCACAGCAGAGTTCACGATAAACAGCTTCAAACGAGTCAAGGATGAAACAACAATCCAGAAAAACAAAATGTGCCTCTAACCTTCTGAGTTTTTCTTTTTCACTATTTCAGATTAAGATATCAAATCCCAAAAAAATACCAGTCTTATGTTGGATTTGTTTAAATTCAAAAGATTTTTTTTATCTACCAAACTGGCTCTGACCTGTGCGAGAACCTCAAATGAAATTATTGGCGCCCCATTTGCCAGGTCCTGTTGGTTTCGCGGTGAGTGAAGAAGTGGAAGATTGACTAGAAGGTGGAACAAGATGGAGAGGGAGATAAAAACGAGGAGTCTGGATGAAGTGAAGTGAAAGGGAGGTGTGTAAGTGCAGGGGTGCGTTTTGGCCGAGAGGTGGACGGCGATCCAGGACGAAAAATGGAAAGGGACTGATGGTAAATTCTAAAGAGAGGAGGTAGACATGAAGAGAGGGAGTGGAAAGACGAAAGAAGCAGAGCATGATGGGTAGAAATGGGCAGAGGATGGTGATGTTTAATGGAGGGTGAAGGAGAGTGAAAGGCAGAGGGAGACCACGGAGAAATGAAAGCCGGAGGCTGCGAGTGCCCTTTGATCACCCACATTCTGATGATACGCAAATTCACACCTCCGGTAAGCACACGTTGTAAAAATGCAAGCCCACACTTCATGGAGCAGAACATCAACAGGAGCTATGTTCAGTTTAATCAGGCATCTCATCTGAGAACTGAAAGCGTTGTTATTGGGATTTAAATCAAACACACATCAGTAACAGATGGTGGGAATAAACACATCACAACACAATCGGGTGAATTGTTTCATTCAGGCAAGACATGAAGCTTCGGGGGAGGGAACTGGTTCCAGGTGAATGGAGCACCAAATCTAAAATCAAATCGGTCCTAATGAAGAAACCCGGAGCTGCCATCAGACTGATGAAGTCGCTGAGGTGCCAGTAGAACGGCTGCATCAATAATAACTCTTCTGGTAAAAGGAAATGTGCAGAATTTCCTCCGGAATTACAAAAACTCATTAGAATTATTGGAAAACTATGAAACAAAATTCCTCACGAGTTATTTTCTGGCACGTTATCCCAGGAATCATTTTTAAAGAGATGGTGAGATCCATGTATCGTCTTCAAAGTCCGAACCGCTGAAGGGTCTAAACTTGTCTTTTAGTAAATCTAAGAAACAATGCTGGTGAACCAGATGATTGAAAGATGAATAAAAGTGCATTTAAAAACGTAAAAGAACAAAATTATTTTCATTTAAAGTTGTCCAGTTAACCAGTTTTAAAGCCCGATCACTGATCTCTGTGCAGACTTTTGATTCTGGGAGTTTAAACAATTCAAACGTTGAAAACGGAGAAATTCAGCGTGCCAAATAAAGTGTAATTATAAATTAAATAACTGCCCCCCCCCCCCCCCAAAATATCCCTTTGATTTTTTAAGCTGTTACAGACGGGTATTTTAGCATTTTACTTCAGGGTTGTGAGTGTTTCAACGTTTAAATATTAACAAGAAGTAAAATCTGCTTTCAGGAAACTTACTTTCATCCCTATTGATGAAGACAGTTAAGCATAAAATATCACCATTACCTAAAATAAATATGGTTTTATTGCAATTGTGACTGATGACATCATTATTGTGGCTGCGGTCTCTTTAACCTCACAGACATCAGATTGATTAATCTTACTATAATCTTTTTTATTATTTACACAACATGAAATCTGTCAAATTATTTAAAGTAAAGCGTTTGAAGGAAATCCTCGATGATGCAGTCCAACCGTCTGTTGACTGCCAGCATCCTTTTGCTGCCTGTTTCAGTCACAGGAAACAGCCTAATGAAATGGTCCAGCACTGGGACGCGGAGGCGGTAAATCATCCCCCCTAAGAAGCTGAAAGGCACGTTATCCTTCTTCCGAGGCATCACGCCCAAGCATACTTTCTGTTATTAATCACCTGAAAGTGGAGGTTTGCATTAATTTCATCTCTGCTGAAGGGAGAAATAATCTGTGGAGGATTGAGGCTGTGGAAACAGGATGACAAAAGAGTTTCTCATCCAGGCTGAAAGATGGATGAAAGAATCTGACAACAGGTGGGAAGAAAACAACTCCCACCTGATCTGACTCCTCAAATGAGCCGATCTTTTGGGTTGAAGATGAAAAGTACCACGTAAAGTCAGTTGTGGGAGTATTTGTCTGTTTTTTTTTAGATAAATTGAATAACTATTTAATTCCCTCACAGTGTCTGTTTTGTGTTTTCTGCCCCAGGTCCTGCTCTCTGGACTCATCGGAGTGGTGTCATGGAAGAGGCCGCTGTCTCTGGTGGTGAGTTTGCTTTGAACGCCCACGCGCCGTCACTAATCTCACAACTCAGAACAAAGCAGTAAAACGTCAGAGGGAGTGTTTTATTGTCATGCTGTGGACGTGATGTTCCTTCATGCTGCCGAATGTGCTCAACACGTTTCATCACAAGCATGCATCAGAAGCAAAGAAGCATGGGAGAAAGTTCATGTGGTTAAAGGAAATGCTGACTTTTACATGTGACAAATCCAGATGCTGACTTTTCACTGTATTTTAAAGCTTTAAATTACTGACAAACCTTTGGAATCCTGTGATACTTTTTACAGGTGGGACTATTTTCAGTGGAATACTGTGAAATCCTTGCCAAACAAACCTTTTAATGCAATGCTGAAACCCTGTAAAAGCGTATAAACTGGCTTTCACATGCCTGGATACGGATGGTTGTTTAACATTTGCAGCAACTTCTTGGATCTTGGTCCACTCTATTATTTTGTCAGTTGTCATTCAAAGAGTCGTCTACAAGAGACACGGCTCTGAGGCATTATTTAGAAAACTTGTTTTACAGACGTGGACAAAGTTGTTGGTACCCTTTGGTCAATGAAAGGAAAAGCCCCAATGGCCATAGAAATACCTTGAATCTGACAAAAGTAATAATTTAACCAATGAAAGTCACACACTGCTTTTCCACCATGCTTCAACAAAAATATTTAAAAAAGAGAACTCATGGAACAGACCTGGACAAAAATGATGGTAGCCCTAACTTAGGTAATGCTTCCTTTTACAGTCCCCTAATTACTATGTACTTACATGGTAATTACATAGTAAGTTCAAGTGTATGATTGTAATAACGTGTAATTACTGTGTAAAGCAGCATTTACTGGGAATGATTAGCAAACATTTGAATTGAACCTGAGTTACATGGTAATAACTGTTTAAGAACTGTGACACAACATTACACTTTAACTTACTGTGTAATTACCATGTAAGTACTTAGTAATTAGGGGACTGTAAAAGGACGTGTTACCCTAACTTAACCATTTGATGCATGAATTATGAAATCTTCAACCATGATTTTTTAACAGTTTTTTTTTCATTCATCTTTAGGTGTGAATGAAACAAATTTCAACACATATTTTTTGCAACATTTAGTCATTTACAAATAATCTATTACATGTCCACCTCAGTGGACAGCGTGCATTCTGATCATGAAATATGTTGGCTTGGCTTACTGAAGTCCAAATGGAGGGGCTCACATGCAATAAAGTCTTCAACAGCTGTGCTTAATAGCAAAAACTAATAAATAACCATTTTGAGTACCTGTCCACTGTAGTTACCATTATGCATCAAAGGGTTAATATTTTGTTGCACAACCTTATGAGACAATCAATGCAATTGAACAATTCCTGTAACTGTCAATGAGACTTCTGATCCTCTCAGCAGGTATTTTGGCCCACTCCTCAAACAAACTGATGCAGTTGTCTCAAGTTTGAAGGGCACCTTTTCCAGACGGCATGTATCAGCTCTTTCCAAAGATGCTCAATAGGGTTGATGTCAGGGCTACAAGGCATTTGTGGGTGTTTTTAGCTGTTTGTTTTGGATCATTGTCCTGTTGCAAGACCCGTGAACTGCGCGCGAGACCAAGCTTTCTGACACTGGCCAGCACATTTCTCTCTAGAATCCTTTGATAGTCTTGAGATTTCATTGTACACTTTAGCTCAAACGACGACGGATGGTGCAATCAGATGGTTCACCTTGGATCTATTTAGAAAATTTTCTGGACTCTTTAGTTAATCATTCGGTTTATCCGTCCCTTTGATTTGTCAGCAATTTTTCTCCTGCGGCCGCGTCCAGGAAGGTTGACTGCAGCCCCGTGGATGTTAAAGGAGCCATATCACGGAAAATCCACTTTTTGGATCTATTCAGCATGCAATACTGTTGTTTCTTCATGGGAAATACCCCCAAACCCGTTTTTGGCTGCATTCATGCATTTTCCTGTTTTAGCTGCAAAATTTTAATTTTATTTTGAAATTCCTGAAATGGCCCGATGTATAAGATTGGTATGTTACTCCATCATCCTGCTCCCAACTAGGGTTGTCATGGTAACCGGTGTAGCAACAAACCCCGGTAAAAAAGTTGAGAATAATAATAACCATCTTGTTTTTAAAAAAACTATATTATCTCGGTGGATTACCGTGGCTGCGGTGTAGGCGCGGTGACCCTTACCAGCCACCGTATCATCTGCTGAAGTTGCCGGCGGCACATGCGCACTTTGTTGTTTACAGCCAAAACAATCTTGAAGCTAAAGCTGAAATAATGGTCAAAGGAGGATACGGCAGCGCTCAGGACATTTATTATCCCTCAAAGAAGACAAAGTGGGAAGTACGGGCATTTTTTGGATATTTGAAGAATGCCGAGGGAGTTTATAGAAAAAAGCTATCCTGTTTGCAGCACGTGCAGAAAAAGTGTCTGTGAAAGGCAGCAACGCTTCAAATCTCATGACACATCTGCGTGACCATCATCCACAACTCTACAGTCAACGCAAGGCAAGCTAACGTTAGCGTTTTAGCTAAAATGCGTGATCCGAGGTTTTGGGTTGAGGGAGAATGCAACGAGTCGCTATATAAAGCAGCCGCAGTGCCGCTACCTGCTTATAAACCGTGTCGCGGACACCCCCATGTTGAAATGACACTATGCATTACAGGGCTCCCAGGGGCAGATAAGAGTTGGTCTCTCTCTGAGAATAATTATGAATTTAACAATTCATAATTGTTAAATTATGAATTGTTAAATTCATCAGGCATTGATTACTGCCTGATGACATTTTCCCAAATCTGCAAAGCTCACTGGAAGGACACAAACCAAGGACGATATTTTCCTGATATAGGGTTTATTACTCAAGTAAGGGTAAAAAAGTATCTGATTAGAAGGCTACTTGAGTACTGAGTATCATCTGAACTAATATTTTTTAAATGATGACATCAAACAGACAAAAAATAAGAAGTTATGGGCAAATATTGGTATTTTAAAGACTAAAGGGGAAAAATGTAAACAAATAAACAACATAATTACAAAATAACACATTTTAGGCAAAATTTAGACACAAACTGAGGACAATATTTCCTGATATACAGGGTTTATTTAATTGTGTGAAAATGTAACACATTTAAAAAAAATACAGCGATAATACCGAAAACCGTGGTAATTTTGGTCACAATAACCGTGAGGTTAAATTTTCATACCGTGACAACCCTACTCCCAACATCAGGCCCTGCTCCTCTCTCAGAAGCTATAGTCTCTGGTCAGGAACCAGAGGCCATGACTGTAGCTCACCCTGCAAGCCCGTATCCACATTTATTTCATTTCCTTTTTAGTTTCACTGCATTATCTGCCACCCCTCCCCCATCCTGCAGGAAACAGCCTGTCGTAGTCCCTTAAGTTTTATCACCTTGCATCCCCTTCCCCTCATCCTTCCCTCATGCTTGTTCCCCTCCCCCATGTCTGCCCTTTTCATAAAACCTTAGACAAAGACACCAAAAGCTCATCATTTGGGTGCCTTTTAAGTTAAAACAACCTTCATCTTTGTATTTCCAAAAGCATGACAAATTTACTTCCTGCTTTTAAAAGCGCTCCATATCTGGTTTTGTTTTTTTGACATTAGAATCTAACGTTGCGTCCCGACTGAGAAGATTTTGATGTTTCTGGCCCGGCCCCAGTGATGACTTGTGGGTGACTTTTTCACCGGCTGGACGCTTGCAAAGCTGGCAGCTCCACACCGACCCATCTGCCAACATGGGTGGTCATTCTCTGCATTGTGATTGGCTATAGCTGTGTTTGTGTAAAAGATTTGATTTTCTCAGTAGACCTTTCCCAGATTGGTCCTTCACATTATTATTAATAATGCTCACATATGTGTGTGCAGATTAAGCAGAGCGCTTGTTAGCTTAGCGCAGCATAAAGTCAGATGATGCTGTTAGCCGGGCTTTAACCTCGTTGTTTTCATTTTCTTTTGAAAGTGAATCTGCACCTTTTGTAAGTTTGTTTTTGTTGAGTTTTGTTGTTTTCAGCCAGCGTTGGGTCCATATTTTTGTTCTTTGTTCCGATGTCTCTCAGTACTTCATTGATTCTCAGCTCAGGTTTTTGGAAAGATTGTTTCATTTCTTTCAGAATCTGAAAGACCTGGCTTTAGTTTTTATGTTCTTCCTTTTCCTGGTTTTGAAAACCTAGCTTATCTTGTTCATTTGTGTTTCTGCTAACTGTGTTTTACAGGCAGGGATTAAATTGTTGATACCCGTTAAAGAAAGAAAATCCCACAATGGTGACGGAAACAACTTCAAACCTCTTTGGTCGGCATGTAAACATGGAGGAGACTCTTCTGTTCTGGGCTGGTCTGGAGTGAAACATGCTGCTTGGTCTCAGCCACAGGTCAATAAAATAATAACAAAAACAGGACAGAAAACGGCCAAGAATGAATCAGATTTAAACATTGGACCATTCTATGAGCTCAGGGCTTCCTACCGTGGTGACTCACTCACACCTCCCTCTCCTACATTAGTTAGTTACTTAGGCGGTGGTTTAAAGCATTAGGAATCCATCCATTTTCTGAACCCGCTTGTCCACATAGGGTCGCGCGGGGGGTGGGGGGGCCTATCTCCAGTGGTCAACGGGCAATCAGGCGGGGTACACCCCGGACAGAGAGCCAGTCCATCGCAGGGCAACACAGAGACACACAGGACAAACAATCACACACACACACACACACACACGCACACGCGCGCACACACACACACTCACAGGACAATTTAGACAGACCAATCAGCCTAACAGTCATGTTTTTGGACCGTGGGAGGAAGCCGGAGAACCCGGAGAGAACCCGCGCATGCACAGGGAGAACATGCTAACTCCATGCAGAAAGATCCCAGGCCGGGAAGCGAACCCAGGACCTTCTTGCTGCAAGGCAACAGCTCTAACCACTGCACAGCCCACTTTAGGAATCCTAATGTTTTAATTAATATTATTAATATATTAAAACATTAGGAATCCTAACATTTCAATTAATTTTATTATTATATTGAACATTAAGAATCCTAATGTTTTAGTTAATATTATTAATATATTAAAACATTAAGAATCCTAAGGTTTTAATTAATATTATTAATATATTAAAATATTAGGAATCCTAATGTATTAAATATTATTAATAATATATTAAAATATTAGGAATCCTAATGTTTTAATTAATATTATTAATAAATTAAACATTAGGAATCCTAACATTTTAGTTAATATGATTAACATATTAAAATATTAGGATTCATAATGTTCTAATTCATGTGTAACCGGTGTCTTTTTTTCTTTTTGGGAGACAAACCTCTCCTCCTAACCAGGTTATTCATACGGAAGCCCGGAATGGTCAAAATTCCTCAAACGTATTTTTTCCTATCGGCTGATAAAAACGTATTGAATAGAACAGAATAGATTCATTAATCCCACAAGGGGACATTCACTCATTACAGCAGCACACACTCTTAGAGAATAATAACAAGATTACAGTAAAACTGATTCCAGCCATGTTTGCTTTAATAACTTCAAAAACTTCATGCTAATGACCCACATTTAGTGGCTGCAATTACATCATGAAGTTAGCTTAACAGGATAGATTCCTTTTTGCTTAGCAAAATACAACAACTGGTAATACTATGAATGACCTTGATGGAATTTAAATAATTTTACATTCATTCTAACTAAAAGTTCCTGGGAGACATTTGTGACATGTAGCTGTAACTCTTGCTGATAGATGATGTGAGTCCTTGTAACCCACCCCCCGATGGCGAACAGTCGGCACCCAAAGCTCCACATACACCAAAAAACACCCAAAAACAATCTTATGTCTCAGAACACCGTCTCTGCACAACCCTCCCCCCGGCAACCCACCACCACCGTTTAAAAAATCTCAGAAGAAATCTGCCCTCCTCTAAATCCTATTGAACATCTGGAGAATGAACCCTTCCAGCCTGAGACAGCTAGAGCAGCGTGTTTAAGAGGAATGGATAGAGCAACCTTTTTGTAGGGGTAGGTGGTGTATTAGAAGTTACAGAAATCACTAGATTGCTGTGATCATCTTAATAGATCATGAAACAAACTCTTAAGTTAATGAAATGGTCATTTTTACAGAGACCTAAACCATCCTCTCCCTTGCAACCTCCTCCAGCAGTGGGGCCCCATGGCGTTCCATGGCCAGCCTGGAGCAATAAGCCCCCCAGTGTGTGCTGGGTTGACCCAGGGACCTCCTGCTACCAGGACATGCCCTAAACACCTCCTCCTGGCGACCTCCAGGAGGCATTCTGACCAGAAATCTGAACCACCCCTCTTAAATCAAATCAAATCAAATCAAATCACTTTTATTGTCACATCACATGTGCAGGTACACTGGTACAGTACATGCGAGTGAAATTCTTGTGTGCGAGCTTCACAGCAACAGAGTTGTGCAAAAATACAGTAATGTAAAAACATGTAAAATATAAAAATGGCCAATCTAAATATACACATGAATAAAGTAAACAATAAGATAAGAGATATAAATATACAGAGGCTGGTATGTGCAAAACAGTGGCATTAGTGTACAGTATGGAGTGTGTAATGTTGGAGTTTCAGTAGTGAGGGTGAGGTGTCTCCGATGTGTTCAGCAGTCTGATGGCCTGATGGAAAAAGCTTTCTCTCAGTCTGCTGGTTCTGGACCGGATGCTGCAGAACCTCCTTCCTGATGGAAGTAGTCTGAACAGTTTATGGCTGGGGTGACTTGAGTCCTTGATGATCCTCCCCGCTTTCCTCAGGCACCGCTTCCTGTAGATGTCCTGGACGGAGGGAAGCTCAACTCCAATAATCCTTTCAGCACATCGCACTACTCTCTGGAGAGCTTTGCGGTTGTAAGCGGTGCTGTTGCCATACCAGGTGGAGATGCATCCAGTGAGGATGCTCTCAATGGGACAGCGATAAAAGGTCCTGAGGATGCGGTGGCTCATGCCAAATCTTTTCAGTCTTCTGAGAAAGAAGAGGCGCTGCTGTGCCTTCTTCACTGTATTGTTCGTGTGCGCTGACCAGTAAGATCCTCTGCCAGGTGAACTCCAAGGAAACGGAAACTGCTTACCCTCTCCACAGCGTCGCCGTTGATTGTGATGGGGGTGTGTATTCCTCTGCACCTCCGGAAGTCCATTATCAACTCATTTGTCTTTGTGACGTTGAGGGTGAGACTGTTGTCCTGACACCAGTGGGTCAGGGCGCTGATCTCCTCCCTGTAGGGCGTCTCATCGTCGTTGGTGATGAGACCTACCACTGTGGTGTCGTCCACATACTTCACAATGATGTTGGAGTTTCTCGTGGCCGTGCAGTCGTGGGTGTAGAGTGAGTACAGGAGAGGGCTCAGCGCACACCCCCTGTGGAGCACCAATGTTCAGTGTGACGGAGGATGAGGTGGTGCCCCCCAGTCTGACCACCTGGCGTCTGTCAGACAGAAAGTTAAGGATCCAGCTGCAGAGCGAGCTGCTCAGTCCTAGATCCTGCAGTTTCCTGTCCAGCTTCGATGGAACGATGGTGTTGAATGCTGAGCTGTAATCTACAAACAGCATTCTCACATACGTGTCCCTCTTCTCCAGGTGTGACAGGGCAGCATGGAGTGTCAGGGCTATGGCATCATCAGTGGACCTGTTGTGGCAGTATGCAAACTGTAGAGGGTCCAGTGAATCGGGCAGTGCAGAGCAGATGAAGTCCCTGACCAACTTCTCGAAGCATTTGCTCACGATGGGGGTCAGGGCTACAAGTCACCAGTCATTCTTAGCTCTTCTGCTTAAGAGTATTAGGAGTTTCTTAACAGAGAAGCACCAACAACTCTATCCACGTCTTTACACCTGAAGCATATTCAGTTGATTATTCAACCGAGCAAGTACGGGAATGTGTAAAGGTCATTTTAATCTCACATGATTAGGATTATTACAGTTTTTCAGAGAAAGATGAAGGTGACCAACAGGGCCGTTGTGCTGGTCCCTTAGGGAACAGGAACAACATGTGAGGATTTTTTTTCAGGTGAAAAACGATAAAAACAAAAAATGGATCTAGTTCAAATTTAACAGACTGTTCAGTGTAATGTCAAATTTAGAGTGTGAAAAGTAAAAAGGTGCAACAGCACATGCTGTTCTGGAGTCGTCTCTGGTTACCTAGCAACCACAATGTGATCATGAGACAAGCTGCTGTGTTTGCATTCAGTCCACTGAGACTAGACGGCACCTGACAGGACTAAATCATCATCATTATTATTATTATTATTATTATTATTATTGGACTGCAGAATGTTCCAGTAGGTTAAGTGATCTTTTAACTTTTAAAATGTTTGTGTTGTGATGTGAGTTATAAATAGAAATTGTGAAACAGGGCATGGCGAGGAGAACCTGCACTCAGACATATTTCAGTCAAGTTGGTGTGTGAGTCTGAATGTAAATAAGAGCGGTTGTTTTATGTTGTCGTGAGGAACGTGGAACAGAGAAATTCGTTGGAGAAGAATTTCAAGTCTTTGAATTATCTCATTAAAAACAGCATATTTTAATTACACTTACTTCATTTATAATGTTTAATATGAGATTATCTTGCATTGTTTTATTTCATTCTTTATTTCTTTATTTCATTCAAGTGCTCTCAATCTGGTTTTAAATGTGTTCAAGGAGATATGATCAGGTACTTTCCAGTTTTCCTGCAGCCTGCTCCATGCAGAAGGAGCAGAGTGAACGAAAGCCCTGTTGCCCAGGTCGGTGCGAGCAAACGGGACGCAAAGTAACAATTGATCATTTGCTCACAGACTAAGTTACAGTTCTCTGTGACTGAGATTAAGTTACAGATGTAGTTGGGTAGTAATCCAAGCATGGCTTTATAAATGAAATTGCATCAATTTCCCAACCTCCCAGTGGATAAGGAACGCCATCCCACTGGAGAACACAAGTCACAATGATGGGTCAGTGGTCTACAGTAGTAAAACTCAGCGAGGCATGATAAACCACATCAGTCGTACCAAGACACTGCGTTCATATACAAAAGGTCTCCATAATCCAGAATAGACAGAAATGTTGTGGTAACTAGTTGTTTCTTTGTCTCAAAAGTAAAACACAGTTTATTTAGAAAAAAGAATCCCAGTCTGAGTTTGAGTTTCTTTACAAGATTATCTACATGAGTCTTGAAGGAGAGGGAGTCATCGAGCCAGACACCAAGGTATTTGTATGTGTGGACCACCTCTATGATGTTTCCCTCAAGAGTGGTCACTGAAGGCATACTTAGAGGTCTTTTTTAGAGTTCGAAAACAACATTAGCTTAGTCTTGTCAGCATTGAGGACCGAATTTACCTGCAGAAGAGTTTGTTGGACCTCATTAGAAGCTCTCTGTAAGAATTCAACAGCTTTAGTGGGGGGAGTTCCAAAATAGTAGTAAATGATTGTGTCATCAGCGTAAAAGTGCAAAATGGCATCCAACATATTTTGTCCTATGTCATTAATATACATAATGAATAAGAGGGGTCCCAAAACTGAACCCTGTGGTACTCCCTTGTGGACACTCAAAAATTCAGAGGACAATTTTTGATAGCTGCACCATAGCATCTTTGCTGTTTTTGACTGAAGCGCAAAAAAATAAAATAAAAATACAAACAATATGATTGTGACTGAATTGGCAACAATCTTAATTGTGTTTTAATGTGTGTTCAGTTCACACTAACTTCATTAACTATTCAATCACCCCATCCTCCCTAAGTCCATCCATCCATCCATCCATTTTCGTCCGCTTATCCAGGGTCGAGTTGCGGGGGCAGTAGCTTAAGCAGGGAGGTCCTGACCTCCCACTCCCCAGCGACTTGAGCCAGCTCCTTTGGGGGAATCCTAAGGCATTCCCTGGCCAGCCGAGAGACATGTCCTGGGTCTTCCTTTAGGTCTTCTCCTGGTTGGACGTGCCCGGAAAACCTCACCAGGCAGGCGTCCAGGAAGCATTCTAACCAGATGCGCGAGCCACCTCAACTGGCTCCTCTCTAGGTGGAGGAGCAGCGGGTCTACTCCAAGCCCCTCCCGGATGACTGAGCTTCTTACCCTATCTCTAAAGGTGAGGGAGGGAACGTAGATCAACCAGTAAATAAGTAATTTTACAATTTTTTTTCCCACTTTCTGACTCATGGAAACTAAACTGAAGACGATCATCTAAAGTCCATTGTGATTGGATACTTTCAAAAAAAAATTCTCATAGTGCTGCAACTGGTTGTGACTGAAAATCGGGTAAAACCTTTGTTAAATAATCAGATAATGATTCTACTCTGCCAAGTTGTTTCAGTCTGTTTTTACTCTCTGTAATTTTGCACAATTTATCAACTGAAGCTGTTTCTCTAATGTGTTTTCTGGAGTTTGGGTTATTATAAATGAGGTATATGAAACTACCAGAGCTAAATACGGTCTGATTTTAAATCGGGGAGATTTGAGGCTAAATGGGGGCAAAAATTAAACTAAACTTTGCAATTTTATCCAGGGGCGGCATTAGGCCCAGCTACTTGGGCTGAAGCCCCGGATGTTTTATGAAAAGCCCCGGATCTAAATCGCAGAAGTAGCATGCAGTACCAAAGTCCAACAGAGAGGGAGCAGCTGGCAGTAGTTTGTATACAGCCTGCCTGAGCCTCCACTACTGAAGAAGAAGCCCTTCAGCTGCCGGCTTCTTCTACACTCTCTGTCTGAAACGCATGAGTGAAGATGGACATAAGGACGTTTTTTAGACAAAAAGCACAACGACAGAACCCCAGCTTTGATGATACTGGTGTTGACTCAGGTTTGTGAGTCTTATTTGAAAATATTTGTTGTGCTGCTGGTTTGCCTAAAGTTAGCTTATCAGGTAAAGTTGTTGGAGAAAGAAAGGGAATATTTACTATCATCTCACACTAAACACTAACAGGAACAATACTCTGCCCTGAAAATGCTTAATATGTAGCTTCAGATTAAAAATTATGTGGTACAAGACAAATATATATGCTGTTGACTAGTGCTGTCACGTGGTGTGTGTGTGTGTGTGTGTGTGTGTGTGTGTGTGTGTGTGTGTGTGTGTGTGTGTGTGTGTGTGTGTGTGTGTGTGTGTGTGTGTGTGTGTGTGTGTGTGTGTGTGTGCGCGCATGTGTGTGTTAAGCCCCAGATCTTCTTCAGTCCTAAATCCGCCCCTGATTTTATCCATTGCTCAGCGAGTTGTAAATGGTGAAAATAGACACAGCTGCTTTTTATGTAAGATGTTCAGAAGCTGGAAGAGAATTCATAATAAACTCCTATATATAAATGACAAAGGGCATTTCTAATGCTCTACACAGAATTAAGCAGAAACTTAGAAAAACAACACACACACACGTTTCCTGAAGTACAAAACCAATTGATTACAGTCCTAATTCCATTTTTTGGTGCATTGTCAGGTTTCATTTCAATGTTCTTTTCCATTCATAAAAACAGATGAGTATTTACGCTGCAGTAATTTTGGAGGGCTGAAGTGTAGCATGAAAAGATTTTAATAAAAGAGAGGCACAGCTGTGGAGGGGTGAAATGGTCACGGCACTTGTGAGGCATCGGGAGGTAACAGCTACTAGTCTTCCTGTAAGAGCGGATGGCTTTGGAGCAAGGTGCGTAGTGTGAGTGCTTGAACACTTTTATTTGTTTGCAGCAATCTGGCCAGAAAGGTATTTAAAAAATAAATAAATAACTAAAAAACACTGTGTTGTTTAGTTCTCACCACTCTTTAGCCAAAAAGCACAGACCAATGAATGAATTGGTGAAGAAAGCTGGTGAAGTAAAAATTGGTGAAATTTTCTTTGTAGATGGATATTTAACCTTTGTGTTGCAACTATGTGGGTGACAGGCTAACTGAAAAAGCTCAACAAATACAATTGATGCAAAAGAATTATGTTTATGTTTATATATTTAGCTGACGCTTTTGTCCAAAGCGACTTACAAGTGATAATCGACATGTTGCCCTTGAGGCTAACAACAACAATAACAACAACTTGACATCAATCATGGAGAGGAGGGAACAAAGGAGTGGACGGGGGGGGGGGGGGGGGGGGGGGGTGCTAGTGTAGAAGATGCTCTCTGAAGAGCAGGGTCTTCAGGAGTTTCTTGAAAATTGAAAAGGAAGCCGCAGTTCTGGTAGTGCTTGAAAGGTCATTCCACATTTGTGGAACGATGCATGAGAAGAGTCTGGATTGTCCTGAGCGTGGTGTAGGCACTGCTAGCCGTCGATCCTGTGATGACCGTAGCGGCCGGGCCGAGACGTAAGCCTTTGCAAGAGGATTCAGGTAATGGGAGCCGTACCATCTCGGACTTTGTATGCTAGTGTTAGTAATTTGAATTTGATGCGTGCTGCTAGCGGTAGCCAGTGGAGCTCAATGAACGGAGGGGTGACGTGTGCTCTTTTTGGCTGATTGAAGACCAGACGCGCCGCTGCGTTCTGGACCATTTGAAGAGGTCTCACAGTACAGCCTGAAAGACCAGTTAGAAGGGCATTGCAGTAATCGAGGCGGGAGATGACAGTAGATTGCACCAGGAGCTGGGTGGCATGTTGTGTTAGGTATGGTCTGATCTTTCGTATGTTATATAGCGCAAAGCGGCATGAATGAGCAACAGAGGCAACATGATCTTTAAAGGTCAGGTGTTCATCAATCACAACACCCAGATTTCGAACTGACTTTGAAGGAGCCAGATATAGGAAATCATTTTGGATTGAGATATTGCGCTGTATGGATGGTTTTGCTGGGATGACAAGTAGTTCAGTTTTAGAGAGGTTGAGTTGGAGATGGTGGAATTTCATCCATTTTGGTATGTCAGAGAGACAGTTTGATGTTCGTGCAGAGACAGTGTGGTTGTCCAGTGGAAATGACAGATAGAGCTGGGTGTCGTCTGCATAGCAGTGGTAGGAGAAGCCATGTGATCGAATGATCTCACCCAGTGAGGTGGTGTATATGGCAAAGAGAAGAGGTCCTAGTACAGAGCCCTGGGGGACTCCTGTGGCAAGATGGTGCACGGTAGAGGATTTTTCAAGCCAAGATACACTGAATGATCGTCCTGTGAGGTACGATTCAAACCAGGCATGTGCTTTCTCTGTGAAGCCCATGCTAGAGAGTGTGGACAAAAAGAAGCCATGGTTGACAGTTTCAAATGCAGCCGATAAGTTGAGCAGGATAAGCACTGAGGATTTGGCAGTCGCTCTAGCTTCTTTTAAGGCTTCCATCACTGCTAACAGAGCAGTTTCAGTGGAGTGGCCCTTTTTGAACCCAGATTGGTAAGGGTCAAGCAGACAGCTTTGAGAGAGGTATTCTGTGATCTGCTTGAAAGCCACCCTTTCAATGATTTTGGACAGAAAAGGGAGGAGAGAGATAGGTCGGTAGTTCTCCACATGATTTGGAGGACAAGATGGTTTTTTTTTAGCAGGGGTTTAACCTGAGCATGCTTGAGAGAGGTGGGAAATGTACTGGATGTCAGTGAAGCGTTGATCACATCTGTCTGAATAAAGGATCGGAGTCAATCTGAATCGGGGGGGGACAGATCCACCCCGTCCCCCACCCTATCTGTGCACCTGCTCTCAGACAACATTTCCAAATGAAACTAACTCCAAACAGAACGACTCCTTAAATGTAAATGAGAACACGTTTCTCTAAGATTTATCAAATTCATTTTTAAATTTATTTCTGACAGGAACATCTTGTTTGGCAGCCAGTGTCTCGATCTCGCTGTCATAAAGTTTTTCTTATTTTTTCTGGAAAACAAACAAACAGGGAATTCCCTCACATGCTGAGTATGCAGCGTGACCAAATATGGTTAATTGAGAGTGTTTCTTTATGTAAATAATGGTGAACAGACACGAGCACCCGGGTATGCAGAGGTGGGATTTGTCATGAGACGATTGTGGAGGAACGTGCATATGAGCGGCCACCACACGTTTCATAAATCAGGAGTACACACATTCTAAATTTCATTCGTAGGAAGGAATATAGAAACGTTCATGCGAATGTTTTGATAAATGAGGCCACAGGCATTTTTGTGCATTTAAACTTTTTTGTTAATTTGCAATTATTTAAATGATTATTGTATTTTTAAACTAACAACAGAAAGAAGTGAGATTTAAAACCTAAAAATATATCAATGAAATAAAATAATCAATAACAACAAGAAGAAGAAATGAAATGTCTGGCCTGGTTTGTGGTTTTGTTTGGAGACGAGTAGTCTCATTATCTGAATTTCAGAAATGTTCTGGAGCATTCAACAAGCCCTGCTTAATACTGAAAATACTATAATAATAATAATAATAGAAAATAATAATAATATAATTGTTGGGGTTATTAGGAGCGAACAATTTGTAAGCTTTAACTTACTTTTGGATTCTTCAATAAATTCTGTAAATATGGAACTATTTACTGATTTATTAATTAATTAAGATATTCTTAGATATCTTCGGGGCACCACCCTTTAATTAGAAAGGGAAATGAATCCAAAACTCTTATCAGTCTTTCTTGAAGTTCGTAGAATCCTCGGAGCAGAGACTTCTCTTCGACACAACAAAGCTACTGGACACAAAAATCTGAATTTTATAACATTTAATTAACAATTTGTCAAATGAATAAACAGTGGAATAGATGAATAATAACCGTGTGATATGATTGAAGATGGATGTGTTTGCATGTGATGGAGGATGTATGAATGGGGTCCTTTGTTCTCACAAAGGAGTAGTGTGTGTGTGTGTGTGTGTGTGTGTGTGTGTGTGTGTGTGTGTGTGTGTGTGTGTGTGTGTGTGTGTGTGTGTGTGTGTGCGTGTGTATGGATTCAAAATGGAGTCTTGAATACAAGATGGCTGACCCCTTTGTCTGGCTAAAGTGTGGGTGGCAACTTGCACTTTAACTTCCAAAGCACTTAGAATCAGTAGTAACTTAACCTTAAATCACTCAAAACATTTCAAAAGATCATGAAACAACACAAAAGATTAATCACAAATTAATATCTTTTAGTTTCAGCCTGGCCATGACAGAAACCATTTTAAGATACCAAACAATGATCAATAAGCAGTTTATTCTTTCAAAATGACCCGACGGACGTGTTTGGGACGAAAGAGGAAAACACGAAGCTACTTTTTAAGCAATAGCGCGGTTTTATTGCTTATTCTGGACTATAGAGTTAACGGAAGAAGAAGGAGAGAGAGAAAGAGATGAGTTGCTGATCACCAGAAGAGCGAGGCGTCCCTCCCTCTTTGATTTGACGGTTCTCCGTGTTTCTCCGCAGCTTTCGGCGTCGTCCGTCGGTTTGATGCTTTCTCCGTTGTTTGGCGTTCACGAGTGTTTCTCCACGGGCTGGACAGAGACAGCAAAGTTTCTTTCTGTGCTGAGTTATAACTTACAGCGTGCTTGATGGAGTTGTTGCTTTCCTCCGCAGTTCTGTGTCCTCAAACATCAGCTGGAGGGGAGCAGAAACGAGCAGATCTGATGGGCTTGCAGTTTAGTTTCCAGCAGTTCCGTGGGCTCAACTTGGGCACTTAGAGCTTCCGCGTGCTCAAGGGAGTCGGAGCGTTGACAAGCGTGTCCTTACCGCCAGGTATCCTGGGCAAAAGAACAAGGTTTCTTTGTCTCTGCTGAAGATTTATGGTCTTAGTTCGCGGGAAAAGTTCCACGGCTTCCCGCACATGCGCAGAACGTGTTTCTGGTACTAGGCGGTGACATCATCCCAATGCTTCCGTGTGCAAAGCATCATGGGAAATGAAGTTTCTTGGCGCTGATGTGGTTATTTGCTTTTCAGAGCAATTTAAGCACAGTCATTTTGGAGAAAATCACTGCATAGTAATTTCCTCATGAGGTCAGACCCTCAACATAATAATGAACTTCCAAATGTTATCTTACATTTGATATTTTGGGGTGGCACCCGGGCTGGCCAGCACACACTCCCACCCCCCACCCCACCCCTCTGAACACGCCTCTGTTGTTGAGTTGGAAACTTGACAGGTTAATTTTTGACGCCACTCTGCAGTAGGGTTGTCACAGTGTGAAAATTTTACCTCACGGTTATTGTGACCAAAATTATCATGGTTTTCGGTATTATAGCGGTATTTTTTTAAACATGTTACATTTTCAGATAACTAAATAACCCTGTATATGAGGAAAATATTGTCCTAAGTTTGTATCTAAATTTTGCCTACAATTTGTTATTTTGTAATGATGTTGTTTATTTGTTTACATTTTCCCCTTTAGTCTTTAAAATAGCAATATTTGCCCATTCTTGTTTTATGTCTGTTTTATGTCATCATTTTAAAAATATTAGAGCAGATGATACTCGGTACTCAAGTAGCCTTCTAATCAGATACTTTTTTACCCTTACTTGAGTAATAAACCCTATATCAGGAAAATATCATCCTCGGTTTGTGTCCTTCCAGTGAGCTTTGCAGATGTGGGGAAAATGTCATCAGGCAGTAATCATTGTTAAATTCATGATTATTCTCGGAGAGATACCATCTCTTATCTGCCTCTGGGAGCCCCATAATGCATAGCGTCATTTCAATATGGGGGTGTCCTCGACACGGTTTATATGCAGGTAGCGGCGCTGCGGCTGCTTTATAAAGCAACTCGTTGCATTCTCCCTCAACCCAAATCCTCGGATCACGCATTTTAGCTAAAACGCTAACGTTAGCTTGCCTTGCGTTGACTGCAGAGTTGTGGGTGATGGTCACGCAGATGTGTCATGAGATTTGAAGCGTTGCTGCCTTTCACAGACACTTTTTCTGCACGTGCTGCAAACAGGATAGCCGTCTTTTATCAGCTGTCCCTCGGCATTCTTCAAATATCCAAAAAATGCCCGCACTTCCCACTTTGTCTTCTTTGAGGGATAATAAATGTCCTGCGCGCTGCCGTCTCCTCCTTTGGCCATTATTTCAGCTTTATCTTCAAGTTTTGGTTGTAAACATCAAAGTGCGCATGTGCCGCCGGCAACTTCAGCAGATGATACGGTGGCTGGTAAGGGTCACCGCGCCTACACCGCAGCCACGGTAATCCACCGAGATATATTTTGTTAAAAACAAGACGATTATTACTATTGTCAACTTTTTTTACCGGGGTTTGCCGCTACACCGGTTACCATGACAACCCTACTCTGCAGCCCTCTACTGGCCAGATACTGTGCTTGACAGTTTTGTGAAGCGGGTATATGCACTATAGGGGGAGCTCTTTACCTGCTTTGCGGCTGTTAGCAGTAATGCTAGCAGTTAGCTTTTTCAGTTCACCGACTGTTAATAAAAAGCTAAAGAAGTTTTTTTGGGGGGGGATTATGAAAGTGCCTGGAAGTAAAAACAAGAGAGCGATGTCTTTGAAGGTTAAGCAAACCGCTAAAACCAGAGTGTCATGACTTGTGGAAGGCGTTTAACCCAAGACATGCAGAATCAGCACGGGAGTCAGGACGTAAGAAATTAAAGTCTTTTATTAAACAAACGGGAACTAAAGGAGCACTGAGATCCAGTGAATGATGCCGTGGGCGATTGTTCAGAGTTCTTAGTTCAGCGAGCTGCGGGACAAGCGGGGTGCCAAGGTGACGAGTGGCGATCCAGCCGGACGGGAGGTGAGGAAGCAGAGAGGGGAAATGTAGGAGTGGTGGAGGTTGTGGTGGTAATCCTAGGAGGGAAAACAGATGGAGCATCAGGAGCAAGTTCAAAATCGTAATCCCAAAAAAAAAAAACAGTCCAAAGTCAAAATCCAAATAATCCAAACATGCGAGGTCAAACTACTACGAGCAAACATGTACGAGTGGCAGGCGTTACCAATACTGGAGTAATCATTCGGCTTCGAGTGGTGTCTCCATCCTCCTTTTAAACCCAAGCTCCTAATGATTGATTCAGCACACCTGGTGACCATATGCTCCTCACCTGTGGGACACAGAACCTCAGAGAGGGTTAATTTAGGAGGAGCACTCACCTCGGCACGAGGATCATGACACAGAGTGAGCATTGGCGCGGCCTACACTAGTTTGGGGGAGCTAAAGGAGGCTACAAAATCACTGACTGATAGTGACCTGGCTTTGTTGCTACTGGATTTGTAAAAGATAATATTTTTGTCCAACAGTGTGGATCTTTTTACTTTGTGGTTTATTTTAGCATTAGTTGGCTCATGTTAGCGTTAGCTCATTGTTAGCACTAGCTGCAGCAGACTACAGCAGGATTGTTTACTACAGTTGTAATTCCACTTTCAACCAGTAGGGCAGAGGAGCAGGAAACTCGCGTTACTGTCAGTGTTGGGAACTTAACTTTAAAAAAGTCATTAGTTATAGTTACTGATTACTTTGTCAAAAAAGTAACTCAGTTACTAACTGAGTTACAAGAATATAAAATTAACTAATTACCAAGAAAAATAACTACTTACTTTTTTCATTAAAGCATGCAAGAATTACTACAATAGTGAAATATAAATGACTAATGACTGGAACATAATAAAATGTATGTCCAAACGTTTTTTATAAAGCTGAATAATTTAAATAAATAAGCACTTAACAGGAGGAACTACTAACAGGAACATTACACTAATCTAGACTATTAAAAGGTCGCTGTGTGATATTTAACAAGACCCCAATCAGCTAACATTTAAAATTGCAAATAGAAACACCTGTAAAGGTTCCCAAGCCTTTAAATGGTCTCTCAGTCTAGTTAAATTACAGAAATGAATGTAATTTTGCACAGCATTTAAATTTTTCCAGCTTCACATAATTGTAAGTTTTTAGCAGCATTTCTGTTGCTGCTAGTCTAGTAATGGTTGAATAAATAAATACAATCCTTTAAAATGACACTAGAAGAGGCACAAGCCTGATGGAGGACTTACATTTACTAACTTGGGTCAGACCCAACCACAGAAGAGCTGAAGCTGGGTGGTAAACACACACAGGTAGTTCTAATAACACCTGAGCTCCATGACGTCTGAGACTGATGCATCAGTGTTACAGCGGGACTAAAGACATGATCAGAAACATTTTACAGCTGGATGATCTAGGAAGGCAGAAGATCAGGACATCTGAGCGGTGAACAGGTGAGCGGACCTTCAGGACGTCCCGCTGTCACGCTAAAAGAAGGGCATGTCTGCAGACCCGCAGATTCCCACCTGCAGCAGTGAATCTGCGGGTCTGCAGCCGTAGATATTCATCACGTCTTCCTCGTTCTTCACGGGCCGTGATGCTCTTGGATGAAAACATCTACCTCTTTAGCTCCTGATCAGCTGATGACAGCTTCAACACACCATGCTGCTTAACTCACGCATTTCCTTATCCGTAACTGAAACGATCGTTTTGTTAAAAGAAGACGTAATTAATTAGTTTGCTCGTTACAGAAAGAAACATTTTTTTTTATTAACGTGGTTATTTTAAACGGCGTTATTCCCATCATCACTGCTCTTTTGCATCTACAGCAGGCACTGACTGAGACAGTGAGAACATTGAGGGTCTCCGCCCACCCGGCCAATCATCATCGTGTTTGTAAGTGCGTTACCGACACCTCTCCCTCCCTGGCTGCAGCTGAAGTGTGGCGGTCAGAAAGCCTCACACTGTTGCTGAACGTTCGACAAGCACATAGTAACGCACAACCTTCCGTCCCCAACAACGGTAACGGCGTTGCAACAGTGGGAAAAGTCATTAATTAGATTATTCCGTTACCTAAAAAAGAACGCCGTTAGTAACGCCGTTATCCTTAAACGGCGTTACTCCCAACACTGGTTACTTTAAGGACTTTCCTCCTGACTCAACATGGGGCATGTTTGCTGCTGCCCTAAAACATCTCTTAGCTTTCTTTCACACAGAGCACAGTTTCCAGAGTCACAACACCACCGGGTGTTGTAGAAAACAAATAAATAGGTTTACATATCATTGATTTGCTCATTATGTTACTTAATACAGTTACTCTAGGATTTAATTTGTCAGATTTGTTCCAATTATTCTGAAAATCCGTCTTTTTATAGAAATGTTTCGGTGGTTGTCGATCGTGGAGTCTAATTAGGCACAAAGATCTTTAAATAGACAGGCTGTGTAGCAGCAGCAGCAGCGAATCTTATGGAAACAACGGGAGTTGGAAACAGTGAGGGATTTGCCAGAAACATGTATTGTCAACTAAAGAGTGAAGGATGCTTTTATTTTTCTCATCACAATGTTTTTGTTGGCACCCCCCCCCCCCCCCTGTGCTATAATGGCTTTTTGTGACAGTATGTTTTGGTCCACTGATAAAAAACCTGTAAAGCAGCCAGATGAAATCAGTTAGAGGATCCTTCTTCTACCATGAAGCTTTAATTAAAGCAGCTACAGGGGTTAACCTGGCCACCAGACCCTAGTGGGGCCTCCTATAGTCGTTGGACGGTTAGATCTGAGTCCTAAAGCTGCCGGGAATGAGCCGCTGCTGTGCATTCCCCTGAGTTCTTCAGGCTAAGGTAGTTTTTGTCTCTGCAGACTCTGAGGATTCTTCTGAATCACTTTGACTATCGCCTCTTAAACTAAGAACAGCTATTGTGGCTAAAACAGAAGCGCTGCAGAGCAGAAACCTTTCATTTCCACCAAGATAGTCACCTCAGCCGTGATGCAGTGGGACTCACCTGTGGTTCCATTAACCTTTGGATTGACACAGTATGTTTCTGGTTGATCCAAGGGATATTGTCTTCTTTCTGTTGCTATTCACATCTGATCTCTGAAGATTAGAGCCTGTCATCCTGTCCTGTCAAAGCCTTTCTCATGCCATTTAGCATTTTTTTCCCTGCAGATATGTCCTCCGTGCTCCTATACTGGCAATGGAGAGATAAGATAAGGCAAACATACAACCAGTCATTAGCGGTAACAGTTCCCACTAGAACACATTTTTCAAAACAGCATTCAAATGTAATTGATCTGTAGGGCTTGTTCTAGGGATGCACCGATACGATACTGGTATTGGTATCGGTAAAAGTTAACCGATACCAGGAACCAATACCAATGCAGTAGCTTGAAAATGGCTTCACTGTAACTTGTCATTTCTGTTCACCTAATATTTCAGTTTTGTGATGATTTCTATTCACATATTTTACTTTTTATCTACCTCACAGTCTTATCCTGTTGAAAGCAGAGTGGAAAATAAAATCTGTATTCCAAATCAAAGCATTTTTTTGTGTGGTAGAAGTATAGGTATCAGTAATCGATATCGGCGAATATTCAGAGCCAAGTATCGGTATCGTATCGGTTTGAAAAAAAGTGGTATCGTTGCATCCCTAGTTTGTTCTAGTGGTAATGGTCTTTTAACCATAATAGGATGTCTTCTGCTGTGTTTGCAACATAGCAGCACTCCAGGACCAGGACCCTGTTCTAGGGTGGCTCCACATCTGGGCCAGCTTGGGCCAGCTGCTCAGTCAGAGAAACACTACAAATGTTACCTTTAAAGAGACAATGTGTAGTTTTTACCAATAATCTCTGGAAATCGAAATGTTGTTTAAAATGAATTAAATGATGCCCAGTTGTTGAAATTTATTGGCGGTTTCGTAACATATAACCATAAGAAAAGAGTGTAAAATACATGGGAGCAGGTCTAAGTCTCTGGGCGACACCATGTTTCCTTCTACGGAAGCCCGCGAGGACAAAATGCATTTGCTGATTTGTAACAAACGATTATAAAACTTTCACCGTTCATAAACACTGTTGTTTTACACATTTACCTCTTCACTCGTTGCCAGTGATCAAAGGGAATCGGATGTGCCTTTCATTTCGCTGGCGGTTGCACTCCCAGGGATTTTTGACCCTAATGGCCATCCGTTGGTAAAGTCTTACTCGAACACAAAAATACTGCTTGCTTGCAATCATTTAGGTATTTTCCGCCTCCTATCGCCAGGGAAAATACACACTGTCACTTTAAATATTTCAGATGTTTTGTGTGTATTTACAGAAAGATGGTAACAATTCAGTTACTGTAGCTTTAGATACAATAGCAGTTCAATAGGTTTCAAAATATTTTACAAAAAATATGTTTATCTTTATCTCTTTATCAATAACAACGTGAAAGTAGTTGTCTCTGCATCTTCTTTCAGCTTCAGATAAATGCATTCATATGCTTTGGTTCCACATCTGGCATTAAGGTAAATATCACAAAAAATCTGTACGTAGAGGCGCTTTGGCTCCAGCCTCAGCAAGGGGGTCACGGGGGGTCCAAGCTTGCTGCCAGGGTGGACCTGGACCCCCCCTTGAACCACCCCTCACCACAGGTGTCTCCATTTTCTTCCATTTTACAAAAGTGGAGCTGATATATCTTACTTTTCAGGCACTGCTTTGTTATACCTTTAAACTTGAGCCTGCACACTCCGGAAAGCTGAAACCTTTCTAACGTAATTTTCTATTATACAGGTGAAACAACATTTTAGGACAATAAAATCTAAGTTCTGGTCTTGGACTTGACTTAAGACTTCATTAGACTTTAGTGTAAAGACAAAATTTACTTGCAAAAAACAATCTGGTCCCACCTTTGCTATTTATGCAAGTCAGATTTTAATAATAATCTTTTTGACTGTGTTTAGCCAACTGGAAATCAGCTTTCACTCTCAATCAGTACTATTTATCATTTATAGAAACCTCTGTCTCCCTTCCATCTGATCACATAATAATCTTATTTCTTGCACCAAACAAACACTTTGCCAAACATTCCATTCTAATGATTCAGTAATGGTAAATAAACATAACCAATAGAAATAAAGTCCAGCTAGATACCAGGAGGAGGGTTCTAATTATTTCTCATACTGAACGTGGTTCCTCTGAATGAAGGTCAGATGGTTTTTAATGTGGAGGTTTACTCCAGCTATTGAGATACATTTATGCATGAGGCAATTGCTACATAAACTTTATGGTAGCAGCTCTCACTGGAAAATTATGTGATTAAATCCAGGGGCTGGGATGAGAATCTGCTCCTCCAAGTCCAAGACCATAGTCTTGAGTCTCCGGGTCAGGGATGAGGTCCTGCCTCAAGTGGAGGAGTTTAAGCATCTCGGGGTCTTGTTCACGAGTGACGGAAAGCTGGAGTGTGAGCTTGATGGGTGGATTGGTGCTGCGTCTGCAGTGATGGGGGCGTTGCACCGGTCTGTCGTGGTGAAGGGAGAGCTGAGCCCTCATATTTAGTCACGTGCTTTGGTATTGATCCTTGGGTAGTGACCGAAAGAATGAGATTGCAGGTTACAAGTGGCCAAAATGATGTAACGTCCAGCAATGGTCAGTTTTCACATACAGATTGACCGACATGCCACCGGTCGTCTGCAGACATAAAATCCACCTTAGAGAATGAGTTTTCTCCACAGGGTGTCTGGGCTCTCCCGAAGAGATAGGGTGATAAGATTGGTCATCCCGGAGGGGCTCCGAGTAGATCCGCTGCTCTTCCACATCAAGAGGTGGCTCGGGTCTCTGATTAGGATGCCTTCTTGACGCTTTCATGGTGAGGTTTTTCATGCACGTCCAACTGGGAGGAGACACAAGGGGAGACCCAGGACATGCTGGAGGGACTGTTTCCCACCTGGCCAGCGAACGCGCTAGATTCCCCCCGGAGGAGCTGGCCCAAGTGGCCGGGGAGAGGGAATTCTGGGCCTCTCGTCTTAGGCCGCTGCCCAAATGATCCAACTCTGGATAAGTGAATGGAGGGAAATCCATGTTTTGTGGAAACGTGTCAGCATTTTACTCATGTATCAGTCACCAAGAAGCACAGTGATTCTGTGACATTTTAAAAATTAAAATCATTAATCAGGTGTCATCTTTTGTCTTTTATTTATGTCTCTTTATTTGGTAAAATGTACTTTTCTTTCTGAAAGAAATGACTTGAACTAAAATGTTTCATGGTTTGACGCCTTGATAACAGGACAAATGGAAATAAAGATTAAACTCTTTTATGGTGCAGCTACATTTGAATATCCAGCACATCATAAAGGTTGTATTTCTGTGACGTGCTCATGGCCAAATACATTAAGGAGGTGAGCCCAACATCTCCTGTTTTCTCGTAGCACAAAAAACTCAAATCTGGGTTACGGTCAGGAGGGCAGCAGCTTCTGAATAAACTAGAAACATCACAAACACAGCACACGTAATAGCTGTAGACCTTCCATTACGACGGCATAACTACCGAAGGGCCAGCAGCACACTGGTGCAAGGTTTTATGGGAGCTCTACGTGACAGCCCGTGGTCCCGACAGTCCATAAATGTTACAGCCTGTAGCCGATGAAAGAGGGAGGGCTGTGATTCCACCAGAGGATAAAGATTTATATTACCCACAACAGAAAAATCTAAACCTTTATCAACTCTGAGTGCTACTCCAATCATCCAGTTCATGTTATGATTAAAAGGCCATTCGAAGGCGGAGATGACTTGTCTGTACACCCAGCTTTACCCTCCAATAACGGAGTATTTTTCATAAAAGACCTTAATGAACAAATTAATTCTCTCATTAGGAGTGAAATGAGCCCATTAGCAGCTGCTGTTCCTGGATCTCTTGCAAGCAAAGATTGATTTAGATATGAGGGATTTCTTTTCTGATCCCGTTTAAGTGGTCTAATCTATCTTTAACTTATGTTTAGCTAAAATGAATCACGTGTTTGCTGTTTTTAGTCTTGAATGATTTGTGCGTCATTTGATCAGAGAGATCACACAGCACTTTATTTTTAGCGGCGCTGTTCATTTATGTGTAGTATAAATGTAGAGATGAGTGATGATGGGACTGCAGGGCCGTGCGCGAGTGTGACAAGTAGCTTGCAGCTGTATTTCTACTTTCGACTCAAGACCAAAGATTAAGTGTGGAAAATTTAGACAAACCAGTAAATCAGGAGCTTTGCTGCTGAGTCACCAACCTAATATTATAAGAAATATTTTACATTTTATTCTCCACCGATAACTTCTCTTTAGGAAGATCCATCCATCCATCCATCCATTTTCACCCGCTTATCCGGATTCGGGTCGCGGGGGCAGTAGCCTAAGTCGAGAGGCCCAGACTTCCCTCTCCCCAGCCACTTGGGCCAGCTCCTCTGGGGAAATCCCAAGGCGTTCCCTGGCCAGGTGAGAGACATAATCCCTCCAACGTGTCCTGGGTCTACCTCTAGGCCTCCTCCCAGTTGGACGTGCCCGGAAAACCTCACCAGGGAGGCGTCTTTAGGAAGATTTAGCTTTTTAATTTTTCGTTTTTCTAACTCACAAAGAAAAGTGTATGGCCACCAGTCATGTGATGTGACTTGCACCTGTGGTAGTCAGACTAAGGATTTTTGAAGTAGACATATTAATCATAAATATCGGATCTGATGGATGTGAAGACTGACAGACTTAGGAGAGAAATGTTCAACCTCTCATTCTTATCCGTTCTAAGCGAATGCTGCAGTAGCATCACACAGTAGTAACACAATCATAGCTGATAGGAAATCCACAGCAGTCAGTCGATCTACGAGCGCACAACACACCAGTGCCCGAGCTCCTCTTTCAGCGATTGTTAAGCAGCACAAATAGGCTCTTCTCCCTCCTGTCACTCCGCTGCCAGTCTCCTTCTGCAGCGAAAGCCTGGAACTGTGTGTGACATGGCCGGGACTGTGTTTTGGTCAAATAGAGGCATTAGAGGCAGGGTCCACCAGTTCATTCTGCACAGTCGGATGAAGAGCTGAGGCTCCGTGGTCACTTGTGAGGGATTCAAGGCATAATTGTGGTTTGCACGCAGTCATTCGGCCGTATTTCACAGCTGAGTGAGCTGATACTGCGCCACAACTATGACCACCACTTCACAGCTTAAATATAGCTGCTGCACACACACGCACACGCTCATACACACTGTACCGCTGCTGCTACAGAACAACTGTGAACAGACTTGTGACCTTTGGTGTTCAGTGTGCGCCCCGTAGATGAACCCACTTGGTCATGAACCTTTTACTGACCTCAGATCTGGTCAACAAAATCTCTAACATCCTCATATCAGGACTCATACGGCCTCCCTACTTAGCCTCCCTACTCGGCGTACTTGCAGCACTGTTCACTAATGTAAAACACCCACAGAGGAGCTTTTTCTTCTATTAAATAGAGGTTTTTAAGGACAGGTGTTATGTTTTATCTATAAATGACTAAATAAGTGAACCACTGCTGATTTAAGAGGTTTTTGGCATCCATAAAAAACATGTTTTCTTCTAAACCGATAAATATTTAGAGTACTCTTATTTAGTAAAACCCATTGTTTAAACATTTGAGATTCAAATTTTATTCCATAAAAAATTAATTTAGTTCATGAAATTCTATAAAAGATACAAATTCAGTTTGTTTCATTTTGTAAAATTTCCCAAAGCTGCTGCCAGCAATCCAAAGTCCACGCATTTACAGCTTAATGTTGAAAGTCGGATTTGGCCTTCCATAGAAATTCTTGTTTCTGACCAGCTTGAGGTCCTGTAACAGGAAAACCTGACGGTGTTTACAACATGAGAACTTTTCATTCTGTGTAAATATTAGGCTGTGACATGGTTGTTTTATTCTGAGTGTTTAATGCCATTTTTGGCTCTTTTTTAAAACACATGAAAGGTTTCTCTTTACCTTGCTGACAGTTTTGTTTGCGTCTGCAAACATCCTCAGGGCTGACGCTGATGGTGGCGTTTCTTCCTACTCTGTTTATCCGGGGAGACGCCACCATCAGCGTCAGCCCTGAGGATGTTTGCAGATGCAAACTGTAGGCTTTGGTAAATTGAGAGCTTCAAGAGCTCAATATATATATTACCTCTACTTATGACCAATAAGCTGTGATGCTCTATCTAAATATAGAATATCACCCTGCCTGGTCTTTATTGTGCTTTAATCAGAAGATTCTAGGATTATTTATTTATTAGGGGATTGTACAGACTTCGTTTTGATTCAGAAAACAGTCAGGTTTGTAAAAGTAAGAATTTATTTTACCAACAATTAAAACATGACAAGTTAACTAAGCATTTACTGTGATGGATGGAACTAGATGTGTGAATGCGATGTTAGTCAGAACTTCCGTATCCCGGAGAGCTGCGTTCTGGATGAAAAAGAATTTGGTTTCAGTTAAGCTATGAGGTTGATTATTATCAAAAACACACCAGACGCTATCTGTGTGTCTACATTACCCGTTTTCAGAGACTCTGTTGGTGGATCCGAAGGTCAGAGAGGTCGGATGACCTCTGGCACCGGAGGGCTGTAGAATACCGTGGCACCGACCCTTCGGTCCAGAGATGTCTCGGGTCATGACCGATGGATGGAACTGCGCATCTGGGACTCTGAAGGAGTCTAAACAATATCAGCTTGTTCTGCAGGAACTGTTTTGTTGTATCAGCTTCGCAGGTGCAAAAAGGTTTTGCCGACGTGTGAAAAGCTTTGGTGGTGAAAGAGGTGTGCTTCAGGTGGCCGGTCTGAAGCTTCTCTAGAACTGATGAATCACCAGAGTGATCTGATTTTAATGTTCTCGTGTTATGATGGTGTAGCCAACCAGAGGTTGACAAGTTTGAGGGTTGTTACCAAGAATCTCAGAAACACGCCTTCTTTGATCTGGATGCTCTGATCTGGGGTAAAGGCTATTAATGTGTCATGGGCTTAACTTTACCTTACTTTGTTCTTGTGTGAGTGCAAATGTTATGACCCGGTCAAGTAGACATGCAATCAATCATTGAGAACAGATTGATGAAACATTTCGATATTTTATAATTATTATAAGTAGAATAGAATAGAATGCCTTTATTGTCACTATACAGGTGTAAAGTGAGATACAGAGCATCTCCTACTCAGTGTAAAACAAACATACTTGGCGGGGGGGGGGGGGGGGGGTACAGTTCTGCAGCGCTATGTACATATGGACAGTAATGTTATGTATATACAATTATTGCACAGGAAATTTGGTATCAATAGATAGTGGTGGTCAATGGAGGAAGTGGGAAGTGGGGGGCTGTGTTATCGGTGCATGTGTGAGTTCAGGGTGGTTATTGCTTTGGGGAAGAAACTGTTTTTGAGTCTGTGGGGTTTTGTATTAATGCACCTGTAGCACTTCCCTGAGGGAAGCAGCCTGAACATGTTGAAGCCAGGGTGGGAGCTGTCCTTGATGATGTTTGCTGCCCTACTGAGGCAGCGGGAGGAATAAATGTCCATCATGGAGGGGAGAGGACAGCCGATGATCTTCTGTGCTGTCTTTACCACACTCTGAAGCCTCACTCTATCCGCCTTGGTGCAGCTGCCGTACCATACCGTGATGCAGTAGGTTAGCAGGCTCTCAATGGACGAGCGGTAGAAGGTCAGCAGCAGTAGCAATAAACAAATGTTTATTCAATGATTATCTGGCTTATAAGTTTTAAAAGTTCATATTTAATTTTAAAATCATCTTTCTTCTTTCTTCTGTGAAGCAAGGAGTCTTAGATAAAAGGGCGCTCTGTGAGGGACCTTGGAAGGAGCAGGAAGTCAATGTTATGATTCCAGGATGTCAACAAGCAGTGCAGGATCTTGTAGCTTGTTGGCAGATAGAACATAAAATCCACCTCATAGGATGGAATTAGGTCTGTAGATGACCGATGACCTGTAGGTCAATCTGTAGGTGAAAGTGACCATGTGTGGACGTTACAAAACGAAACTGTCAGCAAGGCTAAAGAGAAACCTTTCCTGTGTTTTAAAAAAGAACCAAAAATGGAATTAGAAGCCAAACACAGAAAGAACGGACCAAAGATATTCTGAGTGTTGGTTCACAAGTAGAGCTGCAAAAGCAGAACACATGCTGAGCAGACACGAAGAGAAAACGGATTATTCTGAACATTTTGGATCGTGATGAGACTCTAAAGCCGGTGGACGTGTTCCAAACGTTTGTGGCAAATTTCATCCTGAGAGAGTCAAAGTGAAGTGTTGAGCAGCTGGAAACCGTCAAGAAATGTGAGGCAACTTAAAGGTGTGGTTCACTTAAAAACATTTTTTAATGATTATTGCTGATTATAATTGGTCACTCTGAGTTTAACATGCAGGCTGAACATGAGAATAGTCTCCTACACCTATCTGCTGCATTAGCTTCTGATAGAAAAGAGACGGTGAAAGTCTAGGATATGAAAATCCTGACAGATCTACGTCCCGCTGTCCCTTAATGTTTATGGACTCACCCATCTTGACTCACGACGGGGAAGGCTGTTGTTGGTTCAGCGTCCAGGAAACAGCAGAGAATGTCTCTGCTAATGGAAGTTAAACGTTAGCATTTGCAACTCCTCCACAAAGCAGAATTCCTCCAGGCCTTTGTTATTTGTGGAGATAAAACATCAGCATTGCAGAGCAAACAGTCAGTGGTAGAGTCATGTTGCTGTTAGTCAATCAGAGGTGAGATGTCCATATATCAGGAAATAAAACTCCTAATTCAGTCACGTTCAGCTCACTGCTACAACAGGCGCACCAGTGCTTCTTTCCCCTGAGTACGACGTAAATGGCGTTAATTCCTACGGGACACTACTGCAAATGTACTGATTAAATGAGTTAACCACACCTTAATATACAAAACCTTTTGCAAAAACAAATGCACTAGAGATGCACCAATTTATCGTGTAGTATTTGGAATCTGCTAATATTCCTCGTGACCGGCTTAGCTGATGATCGGCCCATTTGAAAGTCGAAAATCCAATATCGTCCTGATGAATCGGGGACGTCAAGGACTTCCATGAAGCCTAGATGCTGATGAAGGGTGATCAAAGCCTGGAGGTATCAGAAACTTCTGATGAGGCTCCATCTGGAGGAAGAAGAGGTAGGATGTCAGTGGAAAGAAGAACAAGAGAAGAAGAAAAAAAGATCAGAGTCACAGGATTGAAAAAGTTGAAAGATTTTGGATTAGAGGAGAAGAGCGATGATGACAGAATTAAGGATGGGGTGAAGTCTGACAGCGTGGGAAAATGAAAGTGACAAAGCAGAGAGAGATGAAATGTTAAAACCTCAGAGAACGAAAGCAGATGTGGGTGAACAGAGCAGTGTCCAGAAGGACAAATGAAGCAGGAAGTGATTTACTTTAAACAGCTCACTTCCTGTTTGTGTAGCTGCTCCATTTATTCTTAAATCTATAAATCTCACTGGTGATGGATGCAACTCAGGTGCTTGTTCATTTCTCTGACTCCAGCCTGTCTCACCGAACCAGGTGTGGTTGTTTTGGGCTCGCTGGCGTTTTCAGCCAAACTCTTCTAACTGCTGCTTGTTGAGAAAATCTGGTGTTATGAGACAAACTGGTGAGGCGTCACAACTACACCTTTTCCATTGACCACATTGAACATTTCACTAGTTGACCAAGTGTAATTCTCTAAATCCCACATTCATCGTGTGTTATTTTATTATTCATTTAAATGATCAGATTCTTCTTCTTGGGTCGTGTTTTGTTTTTCTGCTTGTTTTGTTCCATCACATTGTGTGAAGAAATTGCTTTTTTTTCTCTCGTGTCTTGCTCTGAGGACTTTTCCTCACCTTTAAAACCAGTTAGAGGTGGGCTGTTGCTCTTGAGCCAGACGGGGAGGTTTTAGTGGAGGATGAAGCTCGTTGCCAGCTGGGATGAGCCCCACAGGACCACCTGTCAAAGCCTGCTGCAGGGAGGCATAAAGAAGTGTGTGTGTGGATGAGAGGTGTTTTTGGAGATGGATCATGGAAAAAATAAATCCTCTGCAGAATTGCAGAGGGCTTTGCATTCTCTGTATATTTTCAAGGTTTGAAAACTAAATTCAATGATTTTCAGGTTTTTTTTTTCTTTTCTCCCAGAGACGACACGGACCGTAGTCCACCTCAGGGACAATAGTTGGTGTTTATGATGTTTTTCCTCCAAAATGAAATTGGAGAACCTTCCAAGCATTTTTATTTGATACAATTGCATCTTGTGAAATGTGAGCAAAAACAAGAGAACGCTGATCCGATGCAAATTGTTCTAAACTCGCATCGGCGCCACACCTCGTCTTCAAATTGAATCTTGCTTCTTTAATTTAGGATACATAATTTAACACGAGGATGTGTTGAGAAGAGAAATCCTCATTTGCTTTTCAGCAGCTGCAGAATTTGTTCGTGGATTTAAAATCACAATAATTAGATTTTTCTTGCTGGTTTCTGAACTTAACTTACTTAAACTGTGATCATCTATAAAAACATTTAGCAGACAGACACACCTGCTGCACATTTTGCAGAAATGACTTGTGATGCTGACAGTTTCATATTAATACCTGCTTAAAAGCAACTGTGGCAGAGGAGTTAAGCGCCCATCTTGTAACAGGGGGGTTGTGGGACCAAGTCCCGCTCAGTCTATTGCAGTCGTCGTGTCCTCGGGCAAGGCACTTAAGCCACCGCCTGGTGGCGCCTGTCATTGCACCACAGGACAGCTGTGGCTACAGTGTAGCTCATCACCACCAGTGTGTGTGTGTGTGGGTGAATGACTGTGTTGTGAAGCACCTTGGGGATTTAGAACCCTAGAGGACGCTATACAAATGCAGGCCACTGTTATCAAAGATTTATTCAGAAAAAAAGGATGAAGGAATTAAATCAGAATAAAAGCAAATTAGAGTACACAAAGTAAAAAGGATCTGAGAAATTCAGAAATTATTCTTTTACAATTGTTTTGCATTAGAAGTTGTTAAATGATTTACTTATTTTGCATCTGTTTGCACAACTTAATTTATGAAGTGAACCTTTAAAATCAAAATAACTTTGCTTTTGATATTTTATGAATCAAGTTTTTTTTTTTTTTTTTACTTCAAGGCCGCTGATTTTGTTTATATTTGTTTTTCTTCTGGTTTTTTTTGGCCAAAATCCATTTTGGTAATTTTCAGTGAGACAATTATACCAAATAATAAAAAATCCACTAATAATGTTAATATCTAAACAGTGAAAACAAAACTGACTGTGTCATTGTGGTGTCCCAGCGATGCTGGGTTGGTTCTGTTTTTTAATTCTATTTCTGCAGATTTATGGAATATGAAGTTTTCCTGTGATTCCACCTGAAGTTAACTCCTTACAGTATTTATGAAAATGAAGGAACAAAACTTCCTTTTTTCTTATATTTGTGCAGAATTCTTGCATAAACTCTGCAAAGAGCACTAAAATCGACAGAGCAAATAAATCCAGCCTTTAGAAGAATAAACAGATGCAGTTTGCAGAGCTAGCATCCTTTTCATACTCCTCCTTCTTTTCATCCATTTATTATTAGCGCAGATTAATGTTTTAGTTGTTTGTTTTAGGAGCTGTGGTTCTGTCGGGGCCTAATTGAGGTGCGACAGGGAAGATTTTATTGCCTTTCATCACCATGAACAAGTTTTAATCATAGCAACAAAAACTGTTTATTTTAAAACGATTTGTTTTAATTACTGCGTAATGAGTGGCAGCGGCGCAGCTGTGGAGCCTCAGAGCTGTGACATTATATTGTGATGTGGCCCCAGGCAGAAACAGAAGCTTTGGCTTTGTTTTGGTCGTTATCTTTTGGTTCTTAGCTGAAGTTTTAAAACACATCTTTCACCATTGCTAAGCAGCGCCTGTTTGCATCCCTCTAGATAGATTTGTTTAATTTTAATGCTCTTTTTTAAATGGAGCCAATTTTTAATGCTTTCAAGTTCATCTATGATTTAGTTTTCTCCTGATAAAATCAGGCTTGTCTGTGTTTTTGTTTTGTTTTGAGTTAAAGCCTTTAAACATGAACCAATCTAACAGCAACCAAGAGTTAAAGATTCAGCTTTATGGTCAGGGATCATCGGTAAATGCTGAATAATTGTTATGTATAAACTCAGCATTTAAGTGTAAGTTGAGTTCAGAAACACTAACAGGGTGGATTTCTGCCAACATGGAGGCTTGACCTGAGGCACTCCTGTTGAAGAGCGGCCTGTCCAAAGCCACCTCGCTGCCAGCCTGAATGAAGCCTGCGTGCTAGCTCTTCATGCAGCAGCAGAGCTGCGCTGTGGCTCGGTGCTGTGCGACTCTCTGCCCTCTGGTCGCAGTTTTCTTGTCACTTCTGGTCGGTTTGCATTAGCGCCGTTGCTCTCTGACTCCCACTGTTCCTCACATCAACTCCTTTCTTCTCTGACAGAAACCAATCCAGATTACTGAGTCACACTATCTTTCCTGCAAACCATTTGCTTGTGGGGAAGAATGGAGACGATTATCACAAGTTTTCTTTTTTTTTATGTGCTGCCATGCATTCGTCTTCTGGGCTCACTTATCCCTCATATCTTCAGTGTGAGCTGTGTGAGACCTCAGGCGATGCAGTGACTAACTACAGCATGGATTACAGCAGAACTGTCACTTTGACGCTCGGTTTAGGTGAAATGCTTTTTTTCATTATGCATCTCGACTCTGTAACAGGCACCAGACAAGGGCGCCCCCAAGGGGTAGCCAGGGGTGGCCATGGCCACCCCTAGAAAATTGTTGGTCCCCCCAGGAAAAGCCAGTGTTAACAAATCATATTAATGTTCAGTCAAACCATATATTGATCTTGTTCATTCAAGACATAATTGTAAAACAAAATAAAATATCACAATTAATGAGTAAAGAAATAATCAGAATTTTTTAAAATACAAATGTTTCTGCTTCTCATCATTTAAAAAAAGTTTTTATCTCCACAGGTTTTTTTAAATTATTTTTTGTGAACACAGCAACAGGTGAATTAACCTAAAAAAAAGCATTTTTAAATAAAATTTGGGATAAAATTTTAAATAACTGAAATGTATTTATCTGAAATGTTTGTGTTTGTAAAATTTAAGTTAAATGTTTTGGATACATACTGTTATTTTAATAAAAACAAATAAATGTGCAATGCAGTACATCACCACAGGCTAAATTCTCCTAGAGTTACCACAAGGACCAATTTGGTGTACCACCCAAAAAATGTTTTTGGCCCCATCTGGCCACCCCTATCAAAATTTTCTGGAGGCGCCCCTGACCACAGATGTTTCATATCTTTAAATTCATCTTAAACTTATGTCACCTCAAGTGGAGGAGTTCAAGTATCTCTGGGTCTTGTTCACGAGTGAGGGTAGGAGGGATCGGGAGATCGACAGGCGGATTGGTTCGGCGTCTGCAGTGATGCGGACGCTGAGCCGATCTGTCGTGGTGAAGAGGGAGCTGAGCCAGAAAGCCAGGCTCTCGATTTACCGGTCGATCTACGTCCCAATCCTCACCTATGGTCATGAGCTTTGGGTAATGACCGACAGAACGAGATCGCGGATACAAGAGGCCGAAATGAGTTTCCTCCGTAGGGTGGCCGGGCTCAGCCTTAGAGATAGGGTGAGGAGCTCGGACATTCGGGAGGAACTCGGAATAGAACCGCTGCTCCTCCGGATCGAAAGGAGTCAGTTGAGGTGGTTTGGGCATCTGGTCAGGATGCTTCCTGGACGCCTCCCTGGTGAGGTTTTCGGGCATGTTCTGCTGGCAGGAGGCCCCCGGGTTGACCCAGGACACGTTGGAGAGGTTACATCTCCAATCTGGTCCGGGAATGCCTTGGGGTCCTGCCGGAGGAGCTGGTGGAGGTGGCCGGGGAGAGGACGGTCGAAATATTGTATGTTGTTTTCTAAAAGCTCCACAGTACAAGCCTGTAGAACCATTGATTCTTTTTGTCTGCTGTCTGTTTTGTGTTAAATTACAGGAAGTGGCAGGTGAGGGATCAGACAAAACAGAAAGAGAATGCTACAAAGAGCTCTGCTGGCCGGGAAAACAGGAACCTTTTGCAGGGGCGATACTCCATGAAAAGGGTTCTCCCTTAAGGCTCTGAGATGCATGGAGTGAAGCTCCATATTAATTAGAAAATGAATTGGATAGATGCTCTTATCTGATGGCTCAGAGGAACAGCAGCAGCATGATCCAGTGAAGAGCAGCAGCAAATGTGCTTCTAATAACTGGAGCTTTTAATATTTATTTTTTCATTAGCCCTCATTTTTATGGTACAAAATTTCATGAACTTTGGAATAAAAGCCAGAATCAGAGAGGTAAATAATTAAATAGACAATTCATACATTTATTTTCTGCACCTTTTACAAAGAAAATCAGAAAATTGTTTATAGTGAAATTTAGGAGATAATAAATAAAAAGGAAACAGAAAAAGGAAACAACATAGAACCAATGAAAGGTAAAAAAGGAAAAATGTAAAGAAACATGTTGGCAGCAAAATGTATCATTCCTGGTGCATCCCATAGTGTGGATCTGCAGCATTTTGTTAATATTCATGTCAAAACATCAATAATTTTCTCATTTCTATTTATTTTGATTTTAAGATAATAGTTTTTATATTTTTGTTCTTGTGAAACACCTCATGATTTTTTTTCTTGAGAGGCGCTATATAAAAGATTGTTTTCCGTCTTTCTATTTGTTGGGGCATTGTTGACAGTATTGTAACTGTAAATTTCTAGAGGTTTGAGTCATTTTGGGACCATCCATTATGTTCTTAACTCATCAGTTCTGCCAAATTCAAATGTAAACTTCAAAGTCAAAGTCAATTTTATTGTCAATTCTACCACATGTGCAAGACATACAGAGAAAAGAAATTGAGTTTCAGTACACACAATTCAGATATCAGACATACATGGGCAAGACACATGACAAGAATTGGTGACTGTGGTCCTTTGCAACACGAGTCGCACTACCTTAATAGATGAAAAGGGAATTACATGAGGATAAATTGGGGGAGGGAAAAAAGGCATACCAGAGTTACTCCCGGCAGGGCGTAGCTTTACTATGCAAAAAACGCCTCAAACATATAAGCACGAACATCACAGTTCACAACATGAGACTCCAATAGGGAGGTGGGGGGGGGGGGGGGGGGGGCTGGGATCCTGTTTCCCCAGCGGGAGCTGCCCTGTGTGGCGCTCAGCCAGCTGTATCCACAGGAGGGAGGGAGATCTTGGGAGGAGCGCAGAGCACATTTGAGTTCCTGCAGGTTGATGACCTCGCTAGGCACAAGTCCACAATCTGAAGGCGGGGGGTAGGACGGGTTTTCACAGCATCTGTCTGCATTCCGTCCTTCGTGAGGGTTGTTGTTAGCAGCTCAAGGCTGCCTTGGCGTCAGATTTGGATAGCAAGACTTTATTTGGGTCAGGCAGAGATACTTTTCCTCTCTGCCTTGAAGTCTGTATTGATCATTCAAGTCCTCCACTGAAGCCAATTCAGGTTCTAATCATCCCCACACCGTCCGGTGACCCTCTCCGAGATGACATCCATTTTGCGCACTAATACCGGTAACGTAGCAAGGACATTGTCCAGCTTACGATTCACCTCGAGAAACATCCCAGTCTGTGAGGTCACCGCCCGGGTGGTGCTTTCCGTGGGTGCGGGTCGCACTCCAATCGCTCCCGTCTCCCCAAATTTCCTGAAAACCAGATATCCTCCCACTCCAATCAGAAGAAATCCAGTGATCATCAAGCCAAATATCCACATTTCTTCGACATCCTCAATGGACAGCTGAGAGAGACAAACGATCCTCCAGACCTTCCAGGAATCTAGCGCATATCCCGCTGCGTGTGTCACTTGAGGGCAAGTGGGAGCCCCCTCCTTCGTTCTCATTGTAGAAAAGATCTTATCAATCGCGTTGAATGACCAATTAATTAAATCCATTTCCAAAATTTCCAAAAAATAGAGATTTCCAGAAGAAATGCAGAGAACTAAGATTGTTCAAGCAGAAATCCACAAGCCAGCAAAAACGTGCTCACAGAAAACCATTTCTGAATGCTGAAAAATCTTCTTAGACAAAATAATTTATCTTTCAATCATTTATTTATGCTGGGCAACTCAAAGGTCATAAAAGGGCAGCTGGAGAGTGTGGCTGGATTCTGTATTTGTGAATGACCTTATAAAGATGGAGAAGAAAAAAACAGGGCTGTGCCTGAAACAGAGCCCTGAGGAACTCCACTTAATAAATCACCATTTGTCTGTCAAAAATGTTGGGTTTTGACATTTGCTGTAGGATTTAAGCAGCTTGACTTGAAATGTTAAAGAGCGCTCACCCTAAACACTCCAGTTATCGCTGCACTCATTGAACTCCAGTGCTGTTCAGGAGAAAAGTCATTAATTCTCTTGAATGTATTCTCTCTACATCTCTTATCTATGGATTTAATAGATCTATCAAACAGGTCTGTGACATGGTCTTGGCTCTGGGTGCAGCGTAGCAGATGTGACAATGTGTCTACATCCCCAACTCGCCTAATTGAGACAGCACCCTCATTAGTTCTAAGAGAAAATACTGCTTGCAGCTTGTACAAAGCTTCTGCTAAATTTCTGTGTGGTGTGAGTCTCTCGCTTTATTATAGCCCTGTCTCATTACAGCTGCCCCACCACCACCAAGAGCCCCAGGAGGCTGTGGGGGGAGTAAAGAAAGGCAGAGCATCTTTGTTTTAGAGCTTTAGAGGTCACTTGTTGATTAACATGTGGAGATACGGGGCTAATCATCAGCTGACCCTCCGGCTTCTACTGTCTTTCATGGTCGGTTTTAATCAATGGGTGTGAACAGAGAAGTGTCTAAGAAAAATCAAAAACTCTTCACCACCCTCACGCTGAAGATCACTGATTTGTCCATGAATAAGTAGATGGTTGAAGGTTGAGGATGAGTCCTGAGGTGTCGCCAAATATGAAAAACCAGAAAGTTATTCAAACTGTAGTTTAACTCGCCTGACTTCTTTTTCCAACAAATGTTCTTTGACTTTAACTTCTGGGCGATGCCTCCGGCCACCGGAGCTAATCCATCACATTCTGTGGAGATGCAGTCTGACGTGGTGCCAACACGACTACTCATCATAGCCCAGGGGCAACGTGTTTTACTGCAGTCAACAAGCTCAAAAGTACGTAGTGTTCATTTTTAAGCAGGACTCAATAGGAAACTCAAACACAACATGCTGTGGTCTATGAGAGAGCAGCTGGTCAGCATGGAAACATCTCACCGTAGGTCTGTCAGGGTGCAGAAACCCACTGGCCTTCTTTTACTTTGAAAAGTTCTACACTAACTTCCTCACACCCGCCTTAATAAGAATGCATGAATGCAGTGAGGTGAGGTGTTTAACCCTCCCAATGTCCTAATAGATGTGACCCCGCGAGGAAAGTTGACCACTGAGCAGGGTTGATGGTTTGTCCCTTGGGTCCACATGGCAGGGGTGAGGTGGTGCTCAATCCTCACCCCTGCCATGTGGACCTCAAGGGATAAACCATCAACCCTGCTCAATGGTCAACTTTCCTCGGGGGGGTCACATCCATTAGGATAGTGGGAGGGTTAAATGTAAAAGTTTGTAAAATCAACAGTAGTGAGAGTCTGACAGTCTTCAGCTGGTTGTTTTTCTGTCTTTGGAGATGTATCTACTTACATGTCGACACTTCAGAAAATTACTGAAAGTGAAGCCAAAACAGCACGAATGCCTCCCTCGTGCCTGGTTTCAGTTTACATTTTAAGCCCCGCCCACTCCATATAAACTTGATGTTTTTCCAACAAAAAAAAAACCTAAACTAAAAGTGCACCTACCTCTTCCCAGGTGTTGACATTTGTTCATTTATATATTTCTCACCAGAATTATTTCTGAATTATTTATTTATTTAATTTCTATTTTTTTGCTCATTTTAAATATATTTTTAACCAATTTCTACTTTCTTTTTTATATTTTTACATGTTTTTGTTTTTGTGACGCGCCTCGAGATTTTATCTTGAGAGGCGCTGTAGAAATTATTTTTTTTTTCTTCTTCTTCTTCTTCTTCTTCTTCTTCTTCTTCTTCTTCTTCTTCTTCTTCTATTGTCCCTTTTCATGTGATTAGCAGCAAGTTATATTTTTTAACCATATTAAAATGGGTGGGGGTACACAAACTCTGGGTCGAAAATTAAAGCATGGAAGCAACTAAAAACCTCTAAAAGCTCTGAGTTATGTCCAAATAACTCAGTTTTAGTTCCATCAGTCCACAGCAGCTCATTCCAAAATGAAGCCGGCTAATCCAAATGTGCTGTAGCAAACCTCAAGCGGCTCTGTTTGTGCTGTGAGTGGAGAAAAGTCATCCTCTGCATCACTCACGTACAGCATCTCCTTGTGTAAAGTGCACCAAATAGTTGAACGATGCACAGTGACTCCATCTGCAACAAGATGATGTTGTCGGTCCTTGGTGCCGCTCTTTGGGTTGATTCTGATTGTTCTCACCATTCTTCACTTCTGTTTATCTGAAATTTTTCTTGGTCTGCCACTTCGAGCCTTAACTTGAACTGTGGTCTTCCTTTTAACATGGAATATGTCCCTAGCTGTGAAAACAGACAGCTGAAATCTCTCAGACAGCTTTCTGGATCCTTCCCCTAAACCATGATGTTTAATATGAGTTGTTCTGATACCCCCATGTTGCTACTCTTCAGAGAATATTCAAAGAGGATGGAAACTTACAGTCGGCACCTTTAAATACTCTTCTTATAACTGGATTCACTTGTATGGAGGCCAAGGGTCACTGAGCTTACCAAACCAATTTGGAGTTTCATTAATTTGTTTTAAACATTTTGGAATCAATAAAATGGCAACGATGCCCAAATTTATTTTTAAATGTTTATTTTAACAATTATTGTACACTTTCTGTAGATCCAATAAACTTTGTTTCACTTCTCAGACATCACTGTGTGCGTCTCGTATATGATATCGTTAAATGAAAAGTTTTGTGGTAACAACAAACAATTACCGAAAAATCATGAAAATGAATTATGCTGCCCAATCTTTCTCATCTCACTGTACTTTTAGGGACATGTTTCATAACCACATTTAATGTGAAGCACATGCTTTTGGCAAGTGGATCTTCAAATAGGGGTAGAAGAAACAAATGACTGAAATAACAATTAAATACTTCCAGACATGTTATTTAGCATAATTGCCAATAAAAAACATTATTGTTTATGCAAAATCATATTTAAATTATTAACATAAATCAGTAAAGAATGGACTTGTGAGAGGACATGAAAGTGTATCTTATTGAAGATCACTTCCCCTTGAAAGTCATTGTGTCTGAATTTGTGTAATCTCCTGAGATCTGCTGCTGAGAGTTGGTTTCAACACCACCACTGTTTATTTGGACCAGCGCTGAACTCAGGGTCACTCACCTTCCATCATACCTAGTCCTGAAGATGAAGTCAGACCACACACACACACTCACACACACACACTCACACACTTCTTTATATAGCTTGTTTTTTTCTACTGTCTGTTTCCTCATTGTGATTATTCTGTTGTGGTCAATCCTTCAATCAGTGAGGGGTGACAGCCACACTCACAGCTGTCATCCTACATCTAGCGCTTTAGTCCGTCCCTCAAAAATATTTCCTCTCACTGAAAAATCCCATCTAGTAAAAAATAAATCCAAACCAGGTTGGGTTCACAACTGTTACAGTTGAGGTCATATGTATAAACATCTTCCTATAGACCCCAATAGATTTCTACCATCACAGATGAGGTCTGTTATCATGACCACCTTCTTTATTCTTAGACAAACAGAATTATTTAATTATAAATAACACATGTCTGTCTTTCTATCGTAGTGAGGACCCTCCAATGACTTCCATTCAATTTTGTGATTTCACCATGCCTAACCCATACCCCAACCTAACCATAACTAATGCTGATCTACTCCTAACTTTAATCTTAACTCAAACTTAATTCACACTATACCTCTAACTGGTAGAGTAAGCTTCTGGTATGCTTCTAAAAAAGTGAGGACCAAAAAATGTCCTCACTTTGTAGGGAAAATGGTCAAAATGGTCCTCAGTATGCAGTGTGCATAAGAACACAAACACACACACACACACACACACACACACACACACACACACACACACACACACACCTTAGATGCAAAACTATACTGTGACCCTCATCTCAGCAAAGAACAGAAGGTCTGAACCAATGAGAAGCAACTGTGGCTGCTCCGGTTTTGCCTCCTTGTGTTTTTAAAGTCAAGTCGTGCTGAAATGCTGCAAGAAACACTTTGTTATCTCCACTGATTGCAGCTTAACCCTGGGACTTGGTGTGATTTAACATTTTTACATTCCCCCAAAGCTGAACAAGTCACCAGATCTGGGAGTTCCATGATAGAACCGACGTTCAGAGTGGATCTCTTATTGTGTTTTAAGTGATTCTGGTGCACAGATGTGTCTGGTCCCTGCAGGTGCCTGGAGACTGATATTGGTGTCAGAGGGAAACTGTGTGTGTGATCTGCTGAGCAACAACAAAAACAAAACAACATTGCTTCCATCTCTCGTGGCTCAGGGATAATTGAAAATAAATTGTGTCGTGTCGCAGTGCCGCCGCAGAATAAATACTAATTTGTTCTGCAGTTGGAGGATGCAGACAATGTTTTGGTCTCCTTTAGCAAACCCCATCTGATCTGACTGTTTCACCTTTTTAAAGGGTTAAAACCCACCTGCAGGTTCCCTCAAAAGACTTGTTTAAATCTTATTAATTATTTAGTTATGAAATAATATTCTCTTAAACCCTTTATTTATGATTACTTTGGTGTTTTGTGTAGAAACAAGATAGAGAAAGCTGTTAAACGCTGTTTAAAGGCTTTAATCCTTCATTTGTTTATGCTTGAGGAGAATTCTGATACTTTAAAAACATCCATCCATCCATCCATCCATTTTGTCCACTTATCTGGAGTTGTGTCGCGGGGGCAGTAGTCTAAGCAGAGAGGCCCAGACTTCCCTCTCCCCAGCCACTTGGGCCAGCTCCTCCAGGGGAATCCCAAGGCGTTCCCCAGCCAGCAGAGAGACATAGTCCCTCCAGTGTGTTCTGGGTCTTCCTTTATGTCTCCTCCGGGTTGGATGTGCCTAGAAAACCTCTCCAGGGAGGCGTCGAGGAAGCTAATCTACTCCAAGCCCCTCCCGGATGACCGAGATTCTCACCCTATCTCTAAGGGAGAGCCCAGACTCCCTGTGGGGAAAACACATTTTGGCCGCTTTTATCTGTGATTTCATTCTGTTGGTCACTACCCGAAGCTCGTGACCATAGGTGAGGGTAGGAACGTAGATCAAGCGGTAAATCGAGAGCTGAGCTGGAAGGCGAAGGATTTGTTGGAAGTTCACTAAATTGGAAGAAACGAACCAAAATCTTACATGTTTTTGTGACTGCCTTAAGGTATGATTCAGTTCTTTGATAAAGTAAACCTTTGTGGATTTTATCCTGTTTATAAAATGTAGTCCTCATCACATCGTGTTGTGGTTTGAACCTTTTGATCCATCTTTGATGAGCTGTGAGAGTTGTTTCATCAGTTGCTTTGCTCTGTGACCCAAACGTTGGTAATGTCTGACAGACAAAGGTTGTTCTGCACAAAGGTGCTTTATAAGTCTCAGTGTTTCAGTGTTGCCCGTTCCTTCCCCCAGCTGAGCACATTTATGCACAAAGTCAGACTTCCTTCTGCACGGTCTTGCACACGTTCACATTTTTACACTTAAGACGATTCATAGCAATGTCTCAAGCATGGACGTAATTTTGTCATGTCCCCCCCACTTTTTCCAAAGTCAAGTTTTGAACCCTGCACTTTTTACCATCCAAAAACAATATTACGCTATATTAAATTCACACTGGTAGAGCTCTAGGACCAAGGGGAAAACAACCGTTTGTGTTGAAGCCTGTTTCCCATTAGAACATACTGTAAAGATAACACCCCCCCACCCCCCTGTGTCCCCCCCCCCCCCCCCACTTCTAAAGTGAAAATTACGTCCTTGGTCTCAAGCAAAAGAAATAAAATGGTTTAAAACATAAGAAAATATATCAGTGATTCTGATTATGAATGTCAGTAAACTTTTTGATTTTTAACTACAAAGTTTTTGAAGCTGGTAAAAGATACAATAAAAAAAGTTACTGAAGGCTTTACAGTGTTCAAGTCCCACTTTGTAAGGCTTGACTGAGAAAAGGTCCAGTTGATCAGAGATGTGGAAGAATAGAAACACAATTTAAAATGTGCTTAAAATTACATCAAAACTAAATATTTTTTCTTTTAGGATCAAAATTAATTAATGAAATTATCAAATAATATCACTACATTTGAACTTTTTTACTGTGCAGTGGTGATGATGGAGATGATGATGATGACGATGATGATGATAGAGATGATGATGACGATGATGATAATGATGATGGAGATGATGATGATGATGATAGAAATGATGATGTTGATGATGGTGATGGTGATGATGGAGATGATAATGATGATAGAGATGATGATGATGGTGGTGGTGGTGGTGGTGATGATGATGATGATGATGATGGAGATGATAATGATGATAGAGATGGTGATGATGATGATGATAATGAGGATGGAGATGATCATGAGTTCAAATTCCATTCAGGAAATGTTGTCAATTGTTCCAGGGGTCCTCAACTGAATTTGGTCAAGTTTTTTTTCCAGCAAACACCACTGAAGGTATGAAGCTCTTCTAAAATAAAGTTCAAATATCATTGTATCTTAATTTATTACAGTTTAAAATGGCCTTGTTTCCCATCTGGGCTGTTTGATTGTGGTTTTAGTTGTGTTTAGAGAATGTGGACAGTTGTAGATGTTTAAGACGTGAAACTGTAGAGGCCCCCAGTTGGGGGGCGTTAGGGTTAAACAGGTTAAGTTATCAATGGAAAAAGTAGATGGGGTAAAATTTAGAATATGGAGCTGAACTGTGGGTGTGAAAGATTCTGTTTTTACTCAGAGACTGAGCGTTGCTTGACTGAAGACAAAGTGTGAAGTAAAACTAAAAAGAATATCAGAAATTATTCAAATGTTCTGAAATAATTTACTGTTTGAATAAAATAGTTTCTAACAAACCACAAGCAGTAGTTTTTTTTTTGCACAAAATCTAGAATATAATTTAGCAAAAATTCAACCTAAAGCCTTGTGAATAAAACGCCTCCAGTTAAATTTTTGTATGATTTTTCAGCAAAATTAAAAGTTCATTTAAAAAAAATCATTGTTTTCAAAAGTCTTAGATTTATTAAAAGTTACAGATTTATAACAAAATAAATATTATTGTCAATTTACAGGATTGACAATAAAGTTCCATGTTCCAATAGCCAGTTTTTGTGTCCGGGGATTGGACCGCCAAAGCTACTGTACCACCTTGGTCTGCATCCCAATCCCCATTGCACCGGACCCTTCATGTTCCTCCTGCAGGTGGATGAGCCCATGTATCCGGTTAGGTCTGGGCCTGGCCGGGCCGGGCCAGGCCGGGCCCCTTGGGCGAAAGCCCGGCCACCAGGCGCTCGCTCACAGGCCCCAACCTCAGTTCTGGTTCCAGGGTGGGACCCCGGTAACCCTCCAGGCTGGATACTCCGGCTCTTTGGGGTGACGATGGCACAGGAGCTTAGTGCTCGCCCCGTAATCGTAAGGAAGAACAGGACAAGATCGTGGATATAAGCGGCTGAAATGAGTTTTCTCCACGGGGTGGCTGGGCTCAGCCTTAGAGATAGGGTGAGGAGCTCGGATATTCAGGAGAGGCTCAGAGTAGAGCCGCTGCTCCTCCATATTGAGAGGAGTCAGTTGAAGTGGTTTGGGTATCTTGTTAGGATGCCTCCTGGATGCCTCCCCAGCGAGGTGTTTCAAGGCATGTCCAACCAGCAGGAGGGGCCGACCCAGGACACACTGGAGAAAGTACATCTCCGAACTGACCCAGGAACGCCTAGTTGGGATGCTGCCCCCGAGACCTGGACCCGGAGAGGTGGAAGAAGATGAGATGACGAGACGAGGTGAGAATTTACATGATGTGAAAGACTATAGTGGAGCTCTATGTAGCAATTATTACATATTAATGATGACCAATGAGAAGTGATTTTCCATACAAATATGAAATGGCAATCTGATTGATATTTTAATGTTCAATCAGAAGATTCTAGGGTTCTTTGCTTCTTCAGGGACCATAAACACACTTCGTATTAATTCAGACAGAGTCAGTATACAGTTTATAAAATGAATTTAATTCCTTTTCCTAAACTATTTAGAACCGGCGCGTAAGGGCCGCGACATGCTGCTCCTGACCCCGGCTTTCCACAGGAGCCGTCAGCAGCAGGTTACTGCAGCAGCACGTCATAGCTGCTGATAGGAACCGCTGTGGTCAACAGAACCTTTTCCACCGGAGCCGTCAGCAGCGCGAGTCGGCCGCGTCTCAGGAGCAGCATGTCGCGGCCTTTACGCGCCGGTTCTATTTTCTACGCGCGACGCCTCTGAAACGGGTCAAGTTCGACATTTTTGGGGAAGGAAAGACAGGAAATCGGACGCGGAAATGGAGAGAAGCTCCTGAGATTTTCAGAATAAAGAACGTACTGCCTTCCGGTTGCTTTACTTTAAAAAAAGTTACTAACTGTGCAGCCCCGTGAGAAGTTATCACCTAGCTAGCGGTCTCCTTTGTTTTTCAGGTCCGTATTGGCGATTATAAAATGGACAGAACATAAAACACAAACATTTTGAAGCCATGTTGTAGTTTTCTCCTGCTTGTTGTTGTGTTTACTGACGAAGTCACTCGTGTGACTTCGTGCTCGGTCGGTGACAGCTGCTCCCCTGCTGCTTCGCGTCTCGTGGGAAGGGCCAAGCAGCAGCTAACGCGAGCAAGACGTGCTGCTGCAGTAACGTGCTGCTGACGGCTCCTGTGGAAACCCGGGGTGAGACGCGGCCGACTCGCGCTGCTGACGGCTGCGGTGGAAAAGGTTCTGTTGACCACAGCGGTTCCTATCAGCAGCTATGACGTGCTGCTGTAGTAACGTGCTGCTGACGGCTCCTGTGGAAAGAAGGGGTGAGAGAAATTGTGAATTCTGGGTGTAAAAGAATTTGTTGTTTGTTTAAAACTAGAGTTGTTTATTTATAAACCTCATCAGACACCAGTATGAGACTATAGAGTAGAGTTATTTTAATATCTATATAACTTTTTATATTACAATTCTCATTTCAGCTCTTATGATTTTATATTTTAACCTTAATTTAACCTTCTTCCGGTGTTTCCTCTGTGGGTGCCCTCTGCCCCAGGGGTGGAGGTTGGCCGTGGCGGCCTGGTTGGGCGCCCTGTGTCGGTGCCTCGGCTACTGCTGTGGATCTGCTGCTGTCAGGGCAGATGGCTCCCCTGATGGTTTTTCCTGGGAATGTGGGTATGCGGGGCCATTTTAATTTGTTAAGCACTTTGATTTGCATGTTTTGCATGATTAAGTGCTATATAAATAAAGTTTGATTGATTGATTGGTTGATTGATTGATTGATTGATTGATTGATTGATTGATTGATTGATTATTGATTGATTGATTGGAAATAGGGCGTAGATTATTGAAGTTTGTGGGGTCTAGGCCAGGTTTCTTCAGAAGAGGTGTAACTATTGCAGTTTTGAAGGTTGGAGGGACAATGCCAGAGCTTAGAGAGCAATGAATAATATTGGTTATGAGAGGAGCGGGGGAAGAGAGGCAGGGTTTAACAAGAACTGTAGGGAGTGGATCGAGCTTACAGGTGGAGGGTTTGGGTTTGAGGATAAATTTAGTGATGTCATGGACTGAGGGAAGGAAGGTGGAAAATGTAGTTGAGTGATGTGGGGAGGGGAGAGTGATGTCCACTTTGGAGACAGAAGCACTGTGAGAAGCTAGATGTTGATGGGTGTCGGTGTGTGTGTGTGTGTGTGATTCTGTTTAGCATGCATGAGGCAGCACAGCAGTAATTAATGAGTAGCTTCTAAATGGTGCTATGTGATCCTACATGGTAATGAGACAGCATTTGTGTAGAGCCAAGCATGAAAATTAGCTCAGTAGTGAGGAATTATTAGACTGCATAGGTGTCCCCCACTCAGGCTGAAAAGCACCATTCAGAATATTTAAAATGTCTTAAAAATGTTTTGCCACAACCACTTATTTTTCATCATTCATTTCAAGCAGAGATGTTAGGTGTGCAGTTCCCTTAAACTTTGTAAAACTACCTGCTTTATGTGGAAGAAATACACAGTCTGACCAGAATATGGCTTTTTGTAGACATTGAATCTGTCGCATTGAATTTTTATTCTGTGAAATTGTGTATTTGAATTGTATTATCCTTAAATACACCAGTCTAAATTTCAATCATAAAGCTGTAGAATTTAAATTTCTAAAATTTAACACAATTTAAATATAAAAAAATAGTTTTACAGCAAAAATTCAACAACTGAGGTGACCTCCTGGTGACCCACGCCAACGTAATTGTCACTCGATGATTTGAGTAGCTTTTAGCCATTAACTCATTCACTGCCAGCCGTTTCCCTATTAGAAAAGCCCTTCGCTGCCAGTGTTTTTAAGTATTTTTACTGTTTTTTTAAGAGTCACAGAACGTTGCACGCTAGGATGATGTCAACGCCAAAACTAACAAAACAAAGAGGAGACTCACCTCTTACATCAGGAAGAATCTGCGTGTTTCAAGCTTTATCCGTTCTTTCATAATCCGTTGTTGAATTGTGATCGACAGAAGCTTTTCTGGTTCATGCCTCGCTTTTTTTTACAGCAGCGGCCCAAAACGATCTCCTAACACGGGGGTCGGCAACCCGCGGCTCTGGAGCCGCATGCGGCTCTTCCATCCATCTGATGCGGCTCTCTGTGCTTGTAAAATAATGAATGGATATTTAAATAAAATGCTTTATATTTTACTGCATTAATTTTACATCTGTATGCCAATTCTAAATGTAAAGATTGTCTTCGTAAACCTGAACAGTTCCAACCCGGTCTTACTGTGAGACCGGGATGACGCGTCACGCTTGTGCGTAATCATAGGTGCTTTCTGAGCTGAAGATGTGAGATTCTGGGATTCTCCTCAGACGGCTCCTGGATGTGTCGCCACATTGGAGACGGGAACAAGCACTATTCAGCCAAAGTTTCATAATCAGGGAACATTTTCTAAGTGACATGTCTCGCTTCAGTCGGAGGAATCTTCCTGCATGAGCTCTGGTTCTGCAAGGCGCTCCAAGCCCCTCTCCACATCTTCAGCTCGCTGTGCACCGTACGTACGCGCTGACAGCGAGCTGCGCTGAGCAGTGTCCAGTTCAGATGTTCAGATGGAAATCTTTTCTTGGGTGATTTAGCAACATCTGCGATGCAGTTCGTCTGCATGCGTCGGGGTAATTCTTTCTATTCTTTCTCCGTCAAAATAAACGGTCAAATATGGGAACTGTCCGGTCAACACAACACAAGCACTGCTTTTAACTGTTCTGTTTTCTTGTGAAAATTGTTGCAAAGAGATATAATTCAACTTGATTAACACCAGAGCCAGGCACACTGCACCGTTGTCTCCGTCACTGTAAATGAGGGAAAAACAAAATGATCGGATCCTTTTCTGACCTTCCCCACCTACAAAGTTTAATTACAACAATCAAACGTGACAGAGCCTGGATTTGTATTCTGAACAGTCTAAACATGTTTTAAAAAGAAACGTATGACAAAAGTGGCGCCTGCTCAGTAAAACCACCAACAGGGTGAAAAGTATCAAAATATTGTAGGCAGAGACGGGCTACAACTTCTGGATCCATTTTATATAAATCGTTTTATTGATTATCGTCTTATGAAAGATAACTTTGACGTACACGAGCGACCGGTACTGGCTGCTGTCACCTGTTGTGATTGGTTAAAGCAGCTCTCTGCTGTCTGAGGGTAGGCCCCGCCCACAACGCCGCGGCTGCTGTGGCTCCCAGTGTTTTCTTTACTGTGGGAAACGGGTAAAAATGGCTCTTTGATGGGAACAGGTTGCCGACCCCTGTCCTAACACATGGATTTTCTGCTTCCTGGTCACATGACATGTGACATACTCAGATGAAGATCGGCTTTAGAGGTGGGATGTTTGTTCTCACGGTGCGGGGGCTCGTTCCGACACCCACACAGTAAAAAAAATGCAAATGACAACTTTAGTTGTCAATGGCAGTGAATGAGTTAAAATTACACTTCCCTGATCATGTGACACCAGTGTCGCCAGGAGAATATGCATTGAATATTGTAATATTGCAGCTGTTGTTGAATTTTTAGGGAGGAAATTTTTGCTGTTCAAATGTTCATATTCCATATTGTATTGCCAGTCTTTTTTCCTGATGTTTCTGCTCCTTTATGAATTTTTTCTCTGTTAAATTGATTTTTTCAGCACTTTCGTCAGCTGTCACGCTTAGTGGTACAGTGCTTTAGAAATAAACTTGGCTTGATAAGGTCAGTGTTTTAAAAAGTAAATTTCTGGTGAGACTTTATTTCTTAGCTTTGACATAAAATCACGAAACTAGTAAATAAATGTACAAAACTAAAAATAATCCCCCCTCTTTTAGTTGTGTGGTATTGCAGCACTTTGACAGCTTCTTGATCCAGAAAAAAGCAGCTTTTGTTGTCATTTCTTGTTGGAGGCACATCGTTGAGTCTGACTAGCACAGCAGGCGGCGAGGCAAACAAAGAGATGTTTTATTGAAGCTGCGTGAGGATCAGGGAGGCGGCTTTTACTGTCTCCGCTGTGTGCATTACAATATCCTTGTCGTGATAGTTATTGTCAAGGCATCATTCAAGTTAAACGCTCGTGGAGCCCCAAATGCAGCAGCAATCTACAAGTGTTATTACTGTCAACCAGCCTGGGTGATGTAACAAAAGCCACATCAACAAATCCAAGTTGGCAGCAACAAACTGTCTTAATAAGTTGCAGCTTGAGACTTGTTTGCATTCATGAGGTCACACACCTTCTGCTTCTCTCAATTATGCTGGTTTTCTGATTTAAATGGACCCAACTGGTTTCACTCCTATCTGTCTGACAGGAGTTTCAGCATTCACATAGGCGATTGCTCTTCTCCTTTTATCCCGCTCCCCTGGGGAGTTCCCCTGGGCTCTATTCTAGGTCCACTCCTCTTTTCTATATATAGGCTTCCACTGGGAAACATCATTGCTAAACATGGCCTACATTATCACATATACGCTGATGACTGTCAAATTTATATGGCTTTAAATCAATCAAGTTCCATTACTCAGCTCTCGGAATGCCTCTGAGGAATTAAAACCTGGCTAGCTTCCAATTTCCTGAAGTTCAATGACACTAAGACCAAGGCCATTCTTTTCAAACCAAAACATAATCTGCATACTTTGCTGCCTTTGATCTCTCCCCCCTAAACCTTAATTCATGTGTGACCAGCCTTGGGGTTAAACTGGATGTTGACTTGTCAATGAGTGCACATGTTAATGCCACTGTTCGATCCTGCTTCTTCCAGCTTCGTCGCCTTGCCCGATTAAAGCCCATTCTTAAGAGGCCACACTTAGAATCAGTTATTCATGCATTTATCACTTCCAGACTCGACTTTTCTAACTCGGTTCCAATTGGTGTAAATGTATCTGTCCTAAATCATCTGCAGAAAGTCCAGAATGCTGCAGCCAGATTTCTTTCCAATGCAAATAAATGCTGTCACATCACTCCCATTCTGGCTGATCTACACTGGATTCCTGTGAAATTTCGAATTCAACACAAAGTTCTAATGTTTACCTACAAAGCCCTGAATGGTCTAGCCCCCTTATACCTGTCAGGGCTGCCCCCCCCCCCCCCCCAGTCACTAAGGTCTGCTGATCATCTATTGCTCAAAGTCCCTACAATGAATGAAGTATAAAGCTCGTGGGGAGCATGCATTCGCCTTTGCTGCTCCCAGACTCTGGAACGCACTCCCTTTGGTGTTACGCCAGGCTTCACTGGCACAGTTTAAATCCAGCCTGAAGACACTTTTTTTTTTATTTAGCTTTTGGTCAATGGTCAGTCTTTTATGCTGTGACTCTCCTGTTTTCACTGACTTCTGTTTTTATTGACTTCTCTTTTTATTGGCTGTTTTAAACTTTTGTATTGATTTTAGGTGTTTCTATTTTATGACAGTTTTTATCTGTTTTAATGTGTACGTATGTGAATTTGAATGGCTTTTTAGGTTTAACTCTGTGCAGTGCTTTGGTCAGCAGACATGCTGTTTTTAAATGCGCTATATAAATAAAATTGGATTGGATTGGGTTTATCAGATGGATCCATCAGTGAGGCTGAGAAATGTCCATCTTCACAAAAACCCAGAGAAAGACAGCAGAAAATTTCATTTACAGAAACGGGTTATCAGGTTCTCCTCAAACTTATTCCGTCAGAGCCTTTTTTTCAGTCTCTGTTTCTGTTTGTTTAAAGTTATATTTGTCCGCAAAATTTAACATGTTTGTTGTTGTGATGTAAGCTTTTTAAAAATGTTTTGTCCCTTCAACTAACTCATGAAGTAGTCTAATAAAATGTACTGCCTAACATCTGGAAATAGCCAGGGGATGGGCGTGAGTTCAGCATACTGACAGCCTGATGGAGGAAAATGACTCTCAGTCTGCTGGTTCTGGCCTGGAGGCTCCTCAGTCTCCTCCCAAAGGGCAGGGGACTGATAAAGCAGTTGCTTTCGGTATCAGGCGGGTTTGATAGCTGTCCTAGAGGGACGGAAGGGGGGCACCAGTGATCTTCTCAGCTGCTCTCACAATCGCTTCAGGGACTTCTGACAGGATGCAGTGCAGCTGCCGTACCACGCAGTGATGCAGTTGGTCAGGATGTTTTTGGAGGTGCACCATCAGATGTCAGAGTGTACTGTCTACGGACGGTCCCTATAAGTGACCCTCTTGTGCAGAAGAAGACAAGACATCAAACGCAACGCGTTGCATTAATGGATGCTTCAGATGTTAGCATGTACTGTTGCTGCTTCACACCTCAGTGAGCATTCAGATTGTAGTTGGTTTGAAAAACATCAGATATGTGTTTGATTTGTGATTGTGACCACTTTTAAAAGGGTATTCGCATCTGTTCAGCCAACTCCTTTCAAAGCTCTCTGAAAATTAAAAGCGCCCTGTTTGTGATTAAGTTTTGATCTACCTTTTGATTCATAGTGGCATGGGTGTAGCAAACACTATAATATTTCCTTTCAGATTTTGAAGAGAATCGGTTTCATTGAAACATTTGTAGACTTTGTGATAACGTTGATTGTTGGTCACTAAAATATCTGTTTTTTTTTCTTCTGTTTCTAAATTTTGAATTGACAAAAACACTGTTTCTTTATCTTGTCCTCAGCAGCTCAGACGTTTTGATGAAAATAACAAAATCTAAGTTAAACGTTTGCTCTTGTTCTGGATAAAGATTCGTGCTTCAGGGGTATTTTACTTGTTTACTGAATTATTCATCGCTGCTCCTCGAGGAATTTTTCTGCTCTAGTGCAGATTTTCCACCAGACAGCTTGATATCACATTTAAATGAAATAATAATTCATCAGCACTACACATCATTAACACTAATGCATCATGGGACATCCTGTGTCCTCTATCATTTCTATATTCTTTTTAGAGTTTTATTACTTTCTGTTTGTGTTTTCCTTCTTCTCTTCTGTTTTTGTCACTTTCCCATCCAAAGACTTTCCCCTGAAGCTCACATGTCAGCCTCTCAATCTTTCAATTTTCTGCCATGGAAAAAGCACTTTAATTTATCGCTCCATCTGTTTATTGCATGCCATCTCCTGTTTCTGCCCTCCTTCCTCCCCTCCTGGGTTTCCCCTCCTCCCCATCTGTTTATGTATGCTCTTAATCACTTTTCTGTCAAACTCCTTCTGAAGATTTCTTTGTCCTTCACCATACCAGTCCCATGGCCCTGAAACGTCGAAAGTTGGCCCTTACTGTGGTTTTGCTTTAGACTGATGCCGAAACGGCTGCAGTTGTTGGGTTCCTCGAAAACTACGGGAGTCACTTTTAAGGCAGAACACCGGGCCGGGCTGCAGTTTAGTCTGAAAGCTTTTATTTCTTCTTGACTCGAACACCAAACAGTAGTCATCATTTCTGCTAAATTACTGTATATGTCACTAACAGTTGAAGCTAAAATGTTTAAAATCAATTATTAGCTTCTTTTATAGCTGTTTTGATTTTTACAGGAGATTAATTTCACTTTGCGTTTGTTCTGCAGTCCTGGAGTCAACGTGGTTATTGATTTCTGTTGATATCAGTGCTTATTCTCTCTTTAGCCATCAGGAAATCACAATATAAGACAAATGGACCAAAATACAGCCTCCAATTTTACTTCAAACACACCATGAGGAGGACATACGTACCTTATCAACATTTGGACACCATGCTCTCTTTCTGATTTGTCCTCATTTCTTACTTTCTGCGTCTCTGTCACAGATCACGTTCTTCATGCTGCTGTCTGCAGTGTGTGTGATGCTCAACCTGGCGGGCTCCATCCTCTCCTGCCAGAACGCTCAGCTCGTCAACTCTCTGGAGGACTGTCAGCTGGTGAGACCAACTGGAAATTAACCCGTGCATTTTCCACTTTTCCCATCGGGAATGTTTAACTAATAGTTTTAAAGGCACCCTAGGGAGCCGTTCACCACCGTTTTCACTTTTTATGCAGAAAAGTGACCACAGCAGATGTAAATGCCGCTGAACTGCATAACCTTTTAGTTAGAGAAGTGCAATAATAATAGTTTAAAATAATTCATAGTTCCTTTGTGACTCTTAAGGACTCAGAGGAGTAAATAAAAACATGCTGAGAGTCAAATCGTGGAGAAGAAAAGCAACTATTAGACTGACTCATTCATGAATAAGTAATGTTTTAGGAGTGATGTTCATATTTAACACACGCTTGGGTTGGATTTGATTTTCTTAGCAGCACATTTCACGTCAGTGGGTTTGAATTTACCGACAGGCAGAACTTCTGTTCAGAGCAGACTGCAGAACTGAGTCAACACTGAAACTAAACTCAGCTGTTTGTTCACGGCCAGCATGACTCATCATCATCGCTCCGATCTGCCAGGATCAGACAATTAAATTAAAAACTGAGTTTCAGGTGTTTGGTTTCACACTTTTGTCTCCAAAAAAGCTGTAAAAAGTGATCTAACCAGATTGTTGGACACGTGCATGGGAAGAAATGAAGTCCACTTATCTTTGTCATGTCCTTTGTAACGTGTAACGTAATAGCGGTGTTCCACCCACAACCGCATTCACGACCGGGAGTCATTTTGACGTGAAACGGGAGTGAAAGCGTTTCAAACGGCTGATCCCGTAACGTCACGAAATCGCAGAAAAATTGCAACGCCATACGTGATTTCAGACGCTCACACACAACAATAAACAAGGAGAAGGAAAGCTGCATGCATGAAAAAATGTCTGTGGATTGTTTTCACAGGAAATGGCGTACTGCATGTGACCTTTATTTTGAAGGTTTCCGGATGTTTTGTGTTTGACTTCCTGTCTGGCTCAATATTAACTGCGAAGTTTGACGTGTTTTGGAAGTGTAGCGTGTCACAAATAGAGTCGAAACGTAATGATGGCGTGTCCTCGCTTCTGTGGCGCATCCAAAACGTCACACATCGATGCCGGTGGAAAGGAACTTATCCGCTATAATGGCGGTTAATTGCCGCTTAGTACATTTTGCAGCTGTTTCGCGGCCCTTTTGCGACACTCAGACGTGCAGTGGAAAGAATGAGTTAGGCTAATGCGTCCGCATCAGTACAGAAACACGAAACGCCGTTATCCGTCCTCGCAAGGGTTCTCCAGCAGGCTCACAAGGCCGGACGGAGTCGTGCCCAGATTTTTAAACCTCCGTCAAACGAGACGGAGAACGCAAGCTTGTAATTGGTCAGGACGCTGCTTTCGTCAACAGGACCTGCCATTGTGCCCTCAAAAACATAGAGAAAGCTGAAGATATCTGGAGGCAGACATGGAGCAGCTTGAAGATTACCTCGTGGGGAAGCTCTAAAACAAAATGAAGCTCTTGGCGTAACATAAAACTGAACATTTACAAGGGAAAAATCACATAAACTAAGCATAGACTGCCTTTTTGAATTTACGTTTGTGCCTTTGTTAAAATAAAGAAATCCAAAACTCCATATTCCCAACATTCCTTAATGAGATGCTTAGCTGGTGCTTTTAAGCTGGTTTTGTAGCAGCAGGGAGTTTGGACCTGTGAGGAAGCTCTTTGTGGTTCATCAGCCACCCAACCCTCTAACCAACCATTTTCATGTTTTAAGCAGCTTTTCTCCTTATGCATGTGGGACCAGGGAAGTATACCGACTTCACTGCTTTGTGCAGCTCCCCAGAGAGCCCCCCGCCCCCATCACCGCCACGTGACTGAAATATTAATGTTCCTGATCTTCTCTCCCCAATGTAATTAGCCCATACTTGTTGAGTTCATGTCCTGCTTTCTCTCAATCTGGGACACACGGTGGAGGTGTGTTGTACCTCAGGCCTCACAGAGTAGCTCATGAAAGTCCTTTTGTCTTGCTGTACGCTGATCCAGCCTTTCACGGTCACAGAATAGTATCATCTGCATCTCACATGTGTGTAATCTACTTTTTAACCAAGCATACACACGTCGCTTGTGTCTTCTAGAAGAAATGAGTTAAAGTCTGATCTGTGCGTTTGTGTCCTTGTGTCTGTGTGTTGATGCACGTGTGCGTGGTATGCCTGCTTGAGTGCGGATGTGTGTTCTCCCCTCCTCCCCCCCAGATCAAGTTTGACAGCGATGGAGTGTGTGTTTGCTGTGAGCTACAGAAGCAGAGCTCCAGCTGCAACAACCTGGGGGAGACGCTGAAACTGAATCCGCTGCGGGACTGCAACACCATACGCTTGCGTCTCAAGGTGAGTGTGTTTGCAGAGACAGCTTGAGGGTTTTCACAAATTGAAAACGTTCTTGATAAATAAGCTTGTGTTTGGATTTCATTAAAATTGGATCAGTCACCAAATCCAGCTTTTTAACTGAGTCTTTTCCAACCTGTAACTGCTCATTGTAATAGGTAATGTTTTAATATATATATAAAAAAAACATTCTTATTGAGTGGCCTTCAAACTCTCTGTGATATATGTTTAAGAGGCCAGACTGAGGACAACCGATGAAAAAGATGCAAATCAAATTCTAAATCTAATCATGTTCACCTGATGTGCAAAATTTAATTTCTTATATTTATTATCTTTTTGTCTTTTTTTCTTTTCCAGTCCAGTGATAAAAATTGCAATCTGATTGAGTTGTTGGGTAAAATGGGTTTGGGTCGATTAGCTGCCTGAAGCTACCTGGTTTTCATCTGCAGATGTTGCTTGTTTAGACCCTCCCTCTACTTTAATCAGCATCAGTCAGTTTCTGAGCCCAGTGTGAACGAGCTAAAGTCTCGACATGCACAAGCTAGTCGTTTTGTGCAAATGGTGGTTTCTACACAACCGTCACTCTCATCTGATGCGTGTCGGGAACATCTTTAAACTGCAGCCGTTAGCCGTTAGATCTGAGAAAGTTCGGTGAGTTCATCATTGGTTTGTAAAATTATTAATGCTGTGCAGTGTAATGTTGGCCTGTTACAAACCCTGAGGTTGTTTAGGCGTTGTGGTAGAGGGGTAACATAACAACTGGTGCGGAGAAAGAGGGGAGTGTAAATAAAATGTATTTTTATTAACAAGGGCAAACACAATCACTCAGTCCTTGACTGGAAAATACAAAACGCAAAATATATTCGGATATAACTAACGAAGGCGACGGAGAAAACTCAAAACACCTGAGACAAATGGTCTCAGGGGAAAAAAAAACACGAGAATATCGGTACTAACAAACAAAAGAAAAATGCCCGAACTAACTAACTAAAACAAATCTCGACGGCTATTTCTATTCTAAATATTACTACTAACAAAACTTAAAGCGCGCTCTAAAGCGGAAAAAACAAACCGAAATTCAAGCACTATGGCAGACAAAACGGGACCACTAAACGAAAACGACTAATAATTACTCGAAGGTTAAACAAAAGGAACGATCTATCTTAACTATCACGCTTATCCAAGTTCTTTACCGAATTTCACCAAATCTAAACCGTATGTCACAAAGATCAAAACCGAGGAGAGAAAGAGAGGGTGTTAAGCTGTGAATCTCTCCACGAGAACTGAAGCTGCAGTCCTTTTAAACCATCCGTCCTCATTAGTTAATGGTATGCAGCCGGGACAGCGAAGGTGGGCGGAGGTGGAGGCCAGCCTGACGAAGGACCTGTCCAAGGTCCTGAACAGCATGGAGAGAGCAGGACTGGGCCATTCAAGGTGCGGGAGCCCAGGATCCGTAACATGGCCGTTTCTCAATATGCAAACTCGTCTGAACTTGTGTACTCGCGTATTTGTGAAGCGTCATCCACTCTGGCCCAAGTACTGTTCCAATCCTAAATATGTATCATGGCAGTTCTTTTTTTATCGAGGAGGCATCCTCCTGTGGTCTTGGGCCAGCAGGATGTCACATAATGCTTTGTGTCGCAAACCATTGTAGAGGAGAAAGCTCATAACTGTTATGGTAATATAAAAAATACTCTACATAAATAAATAAATAAATAAATAAATAAATATAAAGATGTCTTTTGTAGTAGATAATTTTGTGTAACCTATAAAAATTGCTTTGTGTAATTTTTTCTGACTTCCCAATACCTGAAAATGCAAACTAGCTATTCCCCTATCAAAATAAAAGCAGGATAAAAAGTGGAGTAAATAATATACAAATTATATGTATTCATTGGTGTTTAAGGAAATAACTAGATTTTATTTCGTGCGTCAGGTCATTTTTAAATCGTATCATAAAGCAACGCTTGTGGCCATAAAGTAACAGTTCTGTTACAAATGTCCTCAGCCTCAAATTCTGTAGAAAGGCTCTTCTGATGTGTTTGACAAGAACGTACGAGCGTGCTTGGGTATTGGGGAACAGCAAATGCCTGTGGTTCCAGATTGGTGTGGCATTTTTTTATACTTGCAACATTCCCAGACTGTAGTATCTAATGAAACAATAGTGATGATGATTGATCTTCTGGCCTTCAAGTATCTCTCATGTTTTAATGAAATAACTTTTCTATCACATCCTGGGTTCCCAACCACAAACTCTGTGGGGTATTTTAGGGTGTAGGGTGTTTTATTTTAAAGAAAAGGAAATATTACATCACTGTAACAGTATATCAGTTAAAGGTAGGGATGGACAATACATCAATACTGGTATCGAAGACCTCTTATGATGAATTATAAAAAAGGAAACCATGTTCCCTCGCCCAGATGTGGGTCACCGGGACTCCCCTCTGGAGCCAGGCCTGGAGGTGGGGCATGTTGGCGAGTGCCTGGTGGCCGGGCTTTCACCCATAGAGCCCAGCCGGGCACAGCTCGAAGAGGAAACGTGGGTCCCCCTTCCCATGGCCTCACCACTCGTGGGAGGGGCCAAAGGGATCGGGTGCAGTGTGTGACGGGTGGTAGTCGAGGGCGGGGACCTTGGCGGTCTGATCCTCTTGGCACATGGAATGTCACCTCTCTGGTGGGGAAGGAGCCTGAGTTAGTGTGTGAGGTTGAGAGGTTCCGTCTAGATATAGTCAGACTCACCTCAATGCATGGCTCTGGCTTTGGAACCAGTTTCCTTGAGAGGGGTTGGACTTTCTACCACTATGGAGTTGCTCCCACTGAGGGGCACCGAGCAGGGGTGGGCATACTAGTTGCCCCCCATCTTGGTGCCTGTACGTTGGGGTCTGCCCCAGTGAATGAGAGGGTAGCCTCCCTCCGCCTACGTGTGGGGGGACGGGTTCTGACCGGTCTGTGCTTATGCACCAAACTACAGTTCAGACTACCCACCCTTTTTGGAGACCTTGGAGGGGGTGCTGGAAAATGCTCCTTCCGGTGACTCCCTTGTTCTGCTGGGGGACTTTAACGCTCACGTGGGCAATGACAATGAGACCTGGAGAGGTGTGATTCGGAGGAACAGCCCCCCTGATCTGAATTCGAGTGGTGTTTTGTTATTGGACTTCTGTGCCAGTCATGGATCGTCCATAATGAACATCATGTTCAGACATAAAGGTGTCCATATGTTCTCTTGGCACCAGGATACCTTAGGCCGCAGCTTGATGATCGACTTTGTTGTTGTTTCGTCTGACCTGCGGCCGCATGTCTTGGACACTCGGGTGAAGTGAGGGGCGGAGCTGTGAACTGACCACTACCTGGTGGTGAGTTGGCTCAGATGGTGGGGGAGGATGCCGGTCAGACCAGGCAGGCCCGAACGTATCGCAAGGGTCTGCTGGGAACGTCTGTCCGTCTCCTGTCAGAAGGAGCTTCAGTTCCCACCTCCGACAGAACTTCCAAAATGTTCCGGGGGAGGCGGGGGACATTGAGTCTGAATCGATCCTGTTCCGTGCCTCCATTGTTGAGGCGGCCGACCGGAGCTGTGGTCGCAGGATCGTCGGTGCCTGTCGTAGTGGCAACCCCCGAACCCGCTGGTGGACACCGGCGGTTAGGGATGCTGTCAAGCTGAAGAAAGAGTCCTATCAGGTATTTTTGGCCTGTGGGACTCCAGAGGCAGCTGACGGGTACCGGCAGTCCAAGCGGAATGCGGCTCGGGTTGTCACCAAGGCAAAAACCCGGGTGTGGGAGGAGTTTGGTGAGACCATGGAGCAAGACTTCCGTACGGTTTCGAAGAGATTCTGGTCCACCACCCCTCAAGTAGGTAAAGCAGTACGCTACCAACTCTATCTATAGTGGGGACAGTGTGCTGCTGACTTCTACTCAGGACATTGTGGATCGGTGGGCAGAATACTTTAAAGACCTCCTCAATCCCACCAACATGTCTTCCAGTGAGGAAGCAGAGTCTGGGGACTTTGGGTTGGCCTCTCAAAACTCTGGTGCTGAGGTCACTGAGGTGGTTAAAAAGCTCCTCTGTGGCAAGGCTCCTGGAGTGGATGAGATCCGACCGGAGTTCCTTAAGGCTCTGGATGTTGTGGGGCTGTGTTGGCTGACGCGGCTCTGCAATATCGCGTGGACATCGGGGGCAGTCCCACTGGACTGGCAGACCGGGGTGGTGGTCCCTTTATTTAAAAAGGGGGACCACAGGGTGTGTTCCAACTACAGGGGGATCACACTCCTGAGCCTTCCTGGTAAGGTCTATTCAGGGGTTCTGGAGGGGAAGGTCTGTCGGAAAGTCCAGTGAAAGTTGGAATCCGCCAAGGCTGCCCTTTGTCACTGATTCTGTTCATAACCTTTATGGACATGATTTCTAGGTGCAGCCAAGGTGTGGAGGGCATCCGTTTTGGTGGCCTGAGGATCAGGTCTATGCATTTTTGCAGATGATGTGGTCCAGTTGGCTTCATCAGAACGTGATCTTCAGCTTTCGCTGGAGCGGTTCGCAGCCGAGTGTGAAGCAGCTGGGATGAGAATCAGCTCCTCTAAATCTGAGACCATGGTCAGAAAAGGGTAGAATACCTTCTCCGGGTCAGGGATGAGGTCCTGCCCCAAGTGGAGGAGTTTAAGTATCTTGGGGTCTTGTTCACGAGTGAGGGAAAACTGGAGCGTGATAGCGATAGGCGGATTGGTGCTGCATCTGCAGTGATGCGGGCATTGTACCGGTCTGTCGCGGTGAAGAGAGAGCTGAGTCAGAAGGCAAAGCTCTCGATTTACCAGTCGATCTACGTTCCTACCCTCACCTATGGTCATGAGCTTTGGGTAGTGACCGAAAGAACGAGATCGCGGATACAAGCAGCCGAAAGGAGTTTTCTCCGAAGAGTGGCTGGGCTCTCCCTTAGAGATAGGGTTAGAAGCTCGGTCATTCGGGAGGGGCTCAGAGTAGACCCGCTGCTCCTCCACATCGAGAGGAGACAGGTGAGGTGGCTCGGGCATCTGGTCAGGATGCCTCCTGGACGCCTCCTTGGTGAGGTTTTCTGGGCACATCCAACCGGGAGGAGACCTAAAGGTAGACCAAGGACACGTTGGAGGGACTATGTCTCTCACCTGGCCAGGGAACGCCTTGGGATTCCCCCGGAGGAGCTGGCCCAAGTGGCTGGGGAGAGGGAAGTCTGGACCTCTCGCCTTAGGCTACTGCCCCCGCGACCCAACTCCGGATAAGCGGATGAAAATGGATGGATGGACTATCGGTATCGGCCGATGTTAGTCATTTTTGACATATCGTATCGGTTCGATAAATAAAACTGGGCCGATATTAACAACCAATATTTTTTCCATCTCGTCTCCATTTGTTTGCCTATTTCAGAGGGTGTGTGTGGGTGGGTAGTGTGTGTGTGGGTGTGTGGGGGGGGGGGGGGGGGGATTGTTTAGTCACGTGAACAGTGAATGAAATCATCTCAGAAGCTTAAATGTGTGTGGTGTGTGTACATAACGTAAAGTCAGTTTTAATAATTTTCATTCTAAACAAAATCTGCTGATTTTAGAAGCATTAATGTCAGTATATCGGTATCGGCAAATATCGGTTATCAGCCATAACAGTGATCTTAATATCGGATATCGGTATCGGCCCAAAAATTTCATATCGGTGCATCACTAGTTAAAAGCATCATAATTGAATTTGCATTAATAAGTACGTTTTATATTTTGTGCCTTAATGCATTTTGTTATGCACATGATTAACTCCATCGTCCATGGAGACGATGTCTTTTACGGTACGTGACTCCGGTAAATCACGCTCTTGCAGACAAGTTACTTTTTCAGATGTGTCAAAAATAGCTGCAAACTGTTTTAGGTTTTGTTTTTGCAGATAACGAGCAGCTAATTAAAGATGACTGTCAAGGCAAAAACGACTCCCAAGTGCCGCTCCACAGAATCTATACTCCCATTTTTAATCAGATTAATATGAAGGCACATATCTTACTGACATATTCTAGTTTTATTTCTTTGTAACAACCTCATGTTTTAGTCTCAGATTAACCAGAGTGGGATTTATGAAACCATTCGTCTTTCTCCAGAAGGCAGATCTTTCAGTATGCCACGCGTTTCTGGGCTGGCTGCAGTTTTTGAGTTCATGACCTGAGTAGATTATCTTGACTCCTGGTCTCCATGGGAATGATTTACAGCCTGCAATACGGTGTCTTTATTGGATAATGACAATCATATACATTCGTTTCATGTCCCTGATTGATTATAAATACATTGATAACCAAATAAAAGACTTCTCAGAGTGAAGAATGCTCATGAAAGGAGAAGAGTTCGAGCACATTCATCTCTATGATCATAACTCATTAAAGAGATGGGGAATTGGTGCTATAAACCTTTATTAAGTACCAAAACAGTCAGATGTATTGAGTTACGTCTAAGAGGAAGGCGTCGAGTCCTTGGAGTCCATTTCTATTGCAGACGGCGAGTAAAATACTTCAGATGAACCGCTGATGCAAATTTTAGATTTTTTTCCTCTGAAATGAAAAAAGGATAACTGACTCATGAAAGAAGATTAATGAAGCACAAAAAATATTTCATTTTCACTTCAGACACCCTATTCTATAAGAAGCCTTTGTCTTTTTAATACAGTATTATGGAGAAGCTGCCGATATGTGCGATTCATTTTTCCGCAGACACATTTATTTCCCACCCAGTTTTTCCTTGAATTTCTCTGTAAATCATCCTAGAGCGGTATGAGTCCCGTTAATTTGTGGCTTCCTGCCAAGAAGAAGAAACGTAACTTTGCCCACACAGACCTGAAGATGTAGGGGGGTCCTATAGGTTAAATATCCAGGGAGCAGCCTTGCTGGACCGTTAGAGCTTTTTTATACTTTATAATTAGACATTTTGTGAATCGTGGCCTCAAGGAAACCTTTTCTCACCTCTGTGGCAGATGGATGATTCAATTCAATTAAATTCAATTCAAGTTTATTTATATAGCGCCAAATCACGACAAGAGTCGTCTCAAGGCACTTCACATAATAAATATTCCAATTCAGGTCAGTTCATTAAGCCAATCAGAAATAATGTTTCCTATATAAGGAACCCAGCAAATTGCATCAAGTCACTGACTAGTGTCAGTGACTTTACAGCAATCCTCATACTAAGCAAGCATAAAGCGACAGTGGAGAGGAAAACTCCCTTTTAACAGGAAGAAACCTCCAGAGAATCCTGGCTCAGTATAAGCAGCTATCCTCCACGACTCACTGGGGATCGAGACAGAGCAGGCACACACACACACACACACACACACACACACACACACACACACACACACACACACACACACACACACACACACACACACACACACACACACACACACACACACACAGACAAAGACAAAGTAATGTGTGTGAGAGAAGAGAATTGCAACTTAATTCTTTTTATAAAATAACTTTAAAGAGCGAGTTCACTGAGAAACCATCTATTACTTATTTTTGAAAATGATCTGTCACTCTGAGTTTAACTCATTCACTGCCAGCCGTTTCCTGATCAGAACAGCCCTTCGCTGCCAGCATTTTCAGTAGCGATGAGTACCGAATTCGGTACTTTTTAAGGTACCGACCGAATTCCATAGTACAGACTGAGCACAGATTCACGTCATTTGAAACGGTGCCTCGTTTCGGTACCCGTCCTTCATAACAAAAACTTGCCTAGACAGCTGCGCATGCGCAAGAGCGTTATGTTGTTGGTCGCTGCGATCGAGTTGTAAACAGAGCAGCATGGTAGAAAGAACGCACGCTAAAGCTTGGGTCCACTTCACTAAATGTGATGGGTAACTGGGTGATGATGAAACCAGCGACAACAATCTGAGACATCATCATCTTAATCTGCTCCGGTAGGTAAATAAAATGTTTAAGATAACGTTAGCTTGAAATGTTAGCTTCCGTTCCGCTTATGGTGCATTCGCTTTCTCCTCGGAACTCCGAATTTCCGAATAGAAGAACATGAACACACTCTAAAGTTTGGCTTCACTTTACTAAATGCAACGGGCAACTGGGTGAAGATGAAACCAGCGACAACGATCTAAGTGTGAGGCATCATCATTTTAATCTGCTCCAGCAGCTAAATAAACTGTTTAAGATAACGTTAGCTTGATAAATTAGCTTCCATTGCCACCATTGTTATCAGCTAATGGTGCGTTTGCTTTCTCCTCAGAAATTCTAGCTTCCCAGTAGGAAAAATCTAATGAAAAAAGATGGCAAAAGGAATGAAGATACACAGTAAATTTGGTTCAAAGTAAAGATGTTTGCTTCAGTTTAATTATCAGCTTATAAAACTACAAGGACAATGTTAAAATACAAACAGTTGTATGTTATTTATCGTGATATTTATCAAATATTGTTATATATTGAGAAAAATATATATTTAATTATAAAAGAGAATTAAAATATTAAACACTCAAAAGTATCGAAAATTGGTACCGTTAAGTACCGGTATCGATTCCTAGGTACCGGGAATTAGTACCGAATCGCTTCAAATGTCAAAGGTACCCATCCCTAATTTTCAGTGTTTTCACTGTTTCTTTGAAGAGTGACAGAACGTTGTGCGCTAGGATGATGTCAACGCCAAAACTACCAAAACAAAGAGGAGACTCGCCTCTTACATCAACAAGAATCTGCGCGTTTTGAGCTTTATCTGTTCTTTCATAATCCATTGTCGAATTGTGATCGGCAGAAGCTTTTCCGGTTCGCGCCTCACTTTTTCTACAGCAGTGGCCCAAAACAATCTCCTAACACATGGATTTTCTGCTTCCTGGTCACATGACATGTGACATATGTGGATGAAGATCGGCTTTAGAGATGGGATGACAATTAACTCATTCACTTCCGGCCGTTTCCTGATCACTAAAGCCATTCGCTGCCAGCGTTTCTCACCGTTTTTACTGTTTTATTAAGAGTCACAGAACGTTGCGAGCTAGGATGATGTCGACATCAAAACAACCAAAACAAAGTGGAGACTCACTTCTTACATCAGGAAGAATCCACGTGTTTCGAGCGTTATCCGTTCTTTCATAATCCGTTGTCGAATTGTGATCGGCAGACGCTTTTCCGGTGCCCAAACAGTAAAAACATGCAAATGACGACTTTCGTCGTCATTGGCAGTGAACGGTTGGATCTAAAATGACGACTTTAGTCGTCAATGGCAGTGAATGAATTAATGAGTTAATAAGCAGGCTGAACCAGTGGCGTCGCAGGTTTGAGCTGGGCCCCAGTGCAAGGGTTGCTTTAAGAAACGTTTAATAAAATCTTGGATGTTTTTTTTTTTTTTTTTTTTGGTATTTGCTGTTGTTGGTAATAATATTATTAATAATAATAATAATAATAACAGATATTGATATTGATTTTAAGTTTAAACACTTCTCTTTTTCTTTTTGGGGGGGGGGGGTTGTCAACATTTTTATTTAAGTTAATTTGCATCTAAGTATTATTTTGTTCACATGTATGAGTCGACTAATCTGTAATTGTCACGGTGAGTGTTGGTTTGGGACCCATATGCAGATGAGTAAAGCTCAGAGGCAGCAAATACCTTAATCCATTCATTGTAGGGACTTGGGGGTGTAGAAACAACAGGAACCAAAGCACGTTGACATGGGAAGACGTAAGGCGAGGTTGACAGACGAACCGACAAACGACACAAGACTGACAGGGCTTAAATACACTGGAACAGGTGATCAGGTCAACAAGAGGCAGGTGCAACCAATAAGCACAACAAGGGAAGATGAGAGGCTACCACGGCTGGGAGGCAGAACGTGACAGTAATAGCCAGAATTTTTTTTTTTTTTTAAATCTCACCAAATACAAATGCGGGTCTCAGAAGGTTAAAGTTGATTGGAACATAATTTAACGTCACCTTGGCCCAAGCAGATAGTAAAGTTTAGTCAGAAAGTCTGACACAGCAGCACAATCACAATGGCCAGAAACCAGCAGAGAACATCTCCACTGGTATAACCACACAGCAGAACTCCTCCAGACTATTTGTGGAGATAAAACATCAGTGTTGCAGAGCAAACTGAGTCAGTGGTAGTCACATTGCTGTTAGCCAATCAGAGGCAAGATGCCTAAAAAACAGGGAATGATACCCAAATGCTGTTGTCTTCTGCCACACTCTCCTCCAGCTGACTTTAACATCCTCAAACAGGCTCGCCTTAGCTTCCCTCCCCAGAGAACAACTGACAAGGTGTTCATTCCTACTAGAGACCACTGAAAACGTGTTGAAAATATGAGTTATTTGACCGTAGAGCAGATAGTTAGTTGGTTTGTGTGTAATGTAAGAATTTAATATACCGTAAATCCTCTAATACAGGCCTGTATTCAGTTAACGGCCGGGTATCATATTTTGGCCGGTGTCGGCGGAGGTGAATAATGCCCGGTCTCTTATTGTGGCCGGGTGGAATGTGGTAACAAGCAAGTGCGGGGGGGCGGTTGTGTCATCCGTCTCACTTTTGATTTGCCAGTGATAGACCGCGAGGGTAACTTTAACCGTGCGGAGATGAAGAGGAGGCAAATATTTGATATCAAGTTCAAAGAGAACGTGCTGATTATGCTGCAGAACACTGGGGAGCAGTAGCAGGGGTTGTATGAACTAGTCGACTTCACTATAGTGACTTTTTATGCCTGTCGTCGACTAGTCGCTGTCACGTGATAATGACCGGCAAGATGCAGCCCTCGGAAAAGACAGCAGCCTGCTGTCAGCAGGAGACAAGCTCCTGCGCTTGGGGGGGCAACGCGCTGTGCCAGAGCGTCGGTACTGACACGCGATCGTTCATGTCAGTTCATATCCTTTAATGTTTTCTGTCTTTTGTTTGCGCCTGATGCGTTTCGCTGTGGAGCGGGGCGCATCACCTTGGCCTCCGGTGACGCACTGATCACTGATGCGGCCGGCAAGCAGCGAGCACTCCGCTGTTTTTGCGGTCGGTAGATCTTTTAGAACTGCAGTTCAAAGGTAACTCATATGGTGAATATATATGAACCCAGGTAGCAGTTTCTCTTTAGGATTGAGAGGAGATGCAGGAAGATAATAAACAGAGACAGGACAGAAAAATAGTCAAATAAAAACAAGTTAGTTTTTGTACCTGGTGGTTGCAACAAACAGACACCATTGAAGGTCATCAGAAGTGAGGAACAGAAAATGAAATAATTATTTTAATGTTTAGAGCAGCAGGAACTCCAAGAGGCTGCAGGCGCATCAGTGAGTTTGTGGCCGCTGCGCAGGGGGAGGGGGTAGATGGCTGAAGCAGAAACTACCGTTGTTAAAAGAAATGTGTTTAACTTTGAAAATGTGGGCGCAATTTTAATTGTCAAAAACTCCAGCGAACCATTAGTTCATTTTGCTCAAATAGAAATAGAGGCCTGCCTCTAATTCTGGTCCTCCTTCCAACAAAGGCCTGGATCTTGATGGGCTTGAGTCAAATACAGGCCTGGGCCTGTATTAGAGGATTCACGGTACATTTATTTAACGAGCCATAAGACATTAGATTCCATAATAAATATGAATGTCAATGAATATCAATCTTATGGATCTTTGGGTACTTTTAATCAGAAGATTGGAACTTTTTATTGCAGGGATTATGTAACAACTTCGTATTAACTCAGAGACAACAGAAGAGAGAGTCAAGTTTTAAAAGTTTAACGATTTAATACTAAACAAATTAAAACTAGACTAACTTTAAACTAGGGCTGTACAATATATCGTAAATCGTTATCGCGATATCAGCATGCACAATATGCATATTGCAAAGAACAGATAAATATTGCAATGAATGGTCAGCTCAAATGTTTGCTACATTTAATGCATTCTGTCAATCAAACGGAAGCATGATTTTTTTAAACAAATCATATAGAGCTCTTCACCCATTTGGCCAAATGGGTTGGTTCTCATAGCTTAGATGCCTGCCCGCGAGGCGGACGGAACTTAATTTTGATGGTTAGCAAACACCTGAGTTAGCTTTGTTCTGCCGTTTTGCTGATTCTGCTTTTCCCGGGATCCACTGATTGCCTTTTCTTGTTCATTTTCTTTTTCCCTTTCCTCACTACTTTTTGCTTTTCTCATTTTTATGATTTTTTTTGTTTTTGATCATTTTTGTTCCTGAGTTAAGTTTTTATTTATCGCAAGTAATGTCGTCATCGCAATATTAATCATTATTATCGAATATCGCAGGTTTTCCTAATATTGTGCAGCCCTACTTTAAACACTAAATGTATGGTGTTACTAAGGTGAAGTGAGACGGAGAATGGTGTAGTGTGGAATGTTGTTCAGAACCAGCAAATCCGGAGAAACAATTAATTCTGATGGGAGTGAAGGTGATGTCTTTGCGCTAAGCTTTGATTCGGAGATTCATAAACACATAAGACGCCATTTTGTCGCTCTACACATACCCTTAGAATGAGACCTCCGTACAGATCCAGAATGCCAGGTCCTCGAACCCCTCTTTCGGTACCAGAGCCGATGAAACAGCGTCAGCAGTACGACAGACTACTCTTTGGATTGTCTCCAGGTAAAAAGCGACAGTTGGTTGACAGCGTCAGATGGACCCGGAGGGTCAATGAGTTCAGCTTTTATTCTGAAAGGAACCGTTGCTTGGTTGGTAAAATGCAACAGATTTTATCCAGCTTGTCGTTGGTTCTTTCGGCTGAAGAGGAAAGTTACAGATTGGCCACTCCAACACTTCTCTAGAACGCTTTGAATTGGCGTTAAACATGACGTGGGCATAGTTTTATACTTCGGATGTTTTGGTTTATGGTCGAATGAAAAGGTGACACGATTTACCAAGCACCACCAAAACCACGCCTCCGTCAGATCTGGCAGATTCTGATTGGATCAGTAAAAGCAACGTGTGATGTCTTAACGCTACGTGTGATCAGTCTCTAGTGGAAAAATTTAAAGTCATATTACTTATTATATTCTGTAGGATTATAATATCAAGTAATTAATATTTTCATTTCACAAATTGGTTCACATTTTATTATTGACTAACACTTTGTTTTATTAGCTTTATTAAACATAGAGTTCTTTGATTTATTAAAAAGAAAGAGTCCTTTGTCTTCATTTTTCTCTTGTGCTGGAAAGGAAAACAGTTTGGGAGCAAATGCACGAGACCTTGAACAATATCTCATGCAGATTAGTTCTTGCTGAGGAGAGGGGGAAATGACTTTTAGGTGGAATACAGTCATTTCATTCTGTTACATATCCCCCCTTTTCAGTGATACAGTGGTCCGTACAGAGACCACCTGGCGTTGAACAAACCAGAGTCCTAAAGGGGCTCCAACGATAGGGGAAGGTGCAGTTCCCCAGGAAGAGGCCAAAAGTGGTGAGGTATGAACCCCACTCCGAAGAACGGTACATGGTTTCAACAGTCTCGCATGATCCCTTTGGAAGCACACAAGTCAGCAGATTATTAAGGTATCCACGTGGAGGTAATAATTTGAAGCAGGAGCAACTTTATATATCCACGGGTAGGGAATACTTCCAAAATAGTATATTGATCATTGTAATTGCACTTATCGTGATCCAGTGCAGGAAAGAGCAGCTGGCAGGTCAGGTCCCAGCGAGCGAAGTATCCCAGCAGCCATGCCGGAATCCACGGACGTCCATGTTGCTGAGGAGAGGGGGAAATGACTTTTAGGTGGAATACAGTCATTTCATTCTGGTACAGTAATCTAGGAAGCCAGTATTACTTTTAACTAAGGAACGAGTCAAAGATCCTCAGCATGTGGTGAATATATCGACCAAGAGCATTTTCTCGGTCTACTGACGCTGGATGTGTTGATTGTATGAACACAACGAGGGCACAGAGCTACATCTCATCTCTCCCTGTGAGCGTATACAAAACACACACAGACCACCCGACTCTGTACTGCTGCCTGCTGCTTTTGTGGACTGTTTGGCTCTGCTAGCTTCTCGTGTCCAAACCCCCATCTGCTTTGGCAAATGATTTTGTGTTTTCTGCTCATGTTTTTCCTCCTGCGCCTTGTTGTTCCTCTGCAAGAAGACATGCGTGACATCATCCTTCCACCGTGAAGAAAGGCTAAATTCCCTGAACCAATTATCCATTTGTATGCTGGACAAACAGCAACGACAGATATGGAGACTGTTTGCTTGTATCTTTGTCTCTCTTGGCTTTGCTGCATTTCTCTGATGTTGAGTTCAAAGCAACGGTTTTAGTCTTTTAAGTGTTCGTCATCCTGCTTGATGACTGGGGTAAAGTGCTTAAGCAACGTGTTGTCACAGGATGATTTGCTATTCTTTTTGTTGTAAAGACTATGAGTGCAAACCCTGTTAGGGATGAAAATATTTTGTGATGATTCACAGCCTGAATAGCAACGTGTGGGAGTTATAGGATGCCGTAGACGTGTATTTGCATCATTTTTAGTTTGTGTGCATCTAGGTAATGTTGAGCTCTGTAAATGCCACTTAATTTGTTTGAAAGCATCTCTGCAAGGAAAATGTCATTTATTTCTTGTTCTTGCTGCATGACCTTTACATTTTAGCTGGTTTTTGTTACATAAAATGTACTTTTACAGGACATATCTGTACAGTGATCCCTCGCTACTTCACGGTTCGTTTATCGCGCATTCACGACTTTGTGGGTTTTTTCTTTGGATCCTTATTCAAGGGAAATTCGCAGATTTGCGGTATTTTTCACCGATTCGCGGTATTTGTCTATGCGAAATATCAATAAATTCCTGTTTTTTTTTTCATCAGTTTCATCATAAAATGCACTTTTTGTAATAAAACTATAAAAAAAAACAAGTAAAAAAATGTTTTTCTTGAGTTTTACCCACAAAAAGAGAATGTGCTGTACTGTAAATATGGTGTCCCTACTTCGCGGATTTTCACCTATCGCGGCCAGGTCTGGAACGCATCTACCGCGATAAACGAGGGATCACTGTAATTGTTTATCATTAAAGGTAAACTTATTGAAGCATTTCTGATCCACTGTCCTCTGCCAGTCATGTGAGATTCCTTTTATTAGAATAAAACTCATTTGAAGTGGTCTACTGAAGCGAGCAGTAACAAGAAAGCGATTAATTTTCATTGTTTTTATTTAAAAGAAAATGTTATTATTGCAGTGACATAAAGTTGTGTTCTTCTGTTTTTAGTTATTATACACACCGACTATAGTTTTTTGTACAAGGTGCAGTTTTGTCCATTCTAACAACATCAAACATACAAATATTTATACAAACAAATGTCAGAAATCTTTGAGCGAACGGCTCCACAGCTTCCTGAGATTTGTGTCAGATACATTGAAATGGTGCAAAAAGGAGGATATTAATGTGAGCAACAGCGGGACCTGGAACTTCATGCTGGCTGGAGAGAAACAGGGTTCACTCCTTTGTTTCCTTAAGCTTGTTGTAATTTCAGAGGCTTGAGGGAAAAACTAATTGAGGCATTTGGTCGAGAACTTCGCGGTTCAAGAAGCAGCGGTCGAGTATCGGTGATGTGAAAAAGCAATTAAGTCCTCCGATCACTCTGCTGCTTCGGAGTTATAGCCACATTAGGAAGGGGGTCATAATAAAATGAAATGTTCGTTTTTCATTTTTATGCCTTCGTCAGATTCTATAGTTATTTTAAAATAGCATATCCTCGTACGACAGACACATATCCTAACACTAAGACCGGTGAGCAGGTGATTTTCTCCACTCATCGATTCCTCTTATCTGAGGGAAAGTCATGGGGTCAGCAGCCAAAGGTCAGACCTCCTACTCTTTATGAGGATCCTGAACCTGATTCTGTCTCTGGAGCCTCTTTGGAGCCTGAAAATGCCCAAAATCCTTCATGTGTTTACAGGCAACCCCACACCTCAACTGTCTCCTTATGTGAAGAGCATCATCTCGACTGTGAGCTCGTCCTGAATTACTCATCTCTTTACTCTGGGAGCCTGAGCCCAGACACCCTTCAGAGGAAGCTAATTTAAGCTGCTTGTATCAGCAATCTCACAGCTCATAAAAATTTGTGACAATATGATGATTTATCGGCCAGTAACCGGAGAGCTTTGCCTCGGCTCAGGCCTCTCTTCGCTCTGACAGACTGGTGCAGCGCCTGCACCACTGCCGATGCTGCTGTGATCAGACTATAAATCTTATGCTTCATTCTTCTCCTCACTTGTGATTAAGACCCAGAGCTTCCTGAAATGCCATTGTGGTTGAGAGGTTTAAGTGCCTGAGTAATCCCAGGGGGGCGCAACTTGCCTGCGGTAGAGTTTCACAAAGCAAATGTGTTTTTTTTTTTTTACATCTGAGATCTCAGAGCCTGCAGAAGGAGCATCAGCATAAGTGTTGAGGAGTTCCCTCTGCAGGATGAAAGTTGGGTTTTGAGAAGGCGTTGATAATTAATCTGCATGAACAGCCCAGAGGAGACTTTTTGTTATAACTGGTGAGCTTTACTCTTGAGTCAGTGTTTAAACAAAAGATGGGATTGAATTCTGCTCCAGACTGAAATTAGACTCATGAACACTGAATATCTGTTTCGTCGTCAGTCAGCAGAGCAGGTTCTGGTGTCGTCATGCTTTTAATGTACTTCCTGATATGTAATACTGTTAATATCGGGTGTTTTGTGCACATTTCAGAAAATGCTGAGGTTTTGGTCTCCATATGGACTTTGCTCACTGTACTTTGTGAGGTAGACAATAAAATGTGTTGGGTTTTTCGCTTTGACATGACTTGATTAAATAAACAACCACCTACAAAAGTTGTAAAAGTGTCAAAAATAATAAGTGTCATAAAGAAATGTTTTTTAAGTTGATGCAACAAACTTAGAGACAGTCTTTTTTTTTCATTCCCAAAACTGCTGGCCACAGCTGTGGTGTGCACCGTCAATAGAGCTGGTTTCTCCCAGCATCACTCGTCACATTTGTAGGTTGTTCTCCTGGAGCTCTCCGGGTTTCTTCCCATGCAAAAAGCATGGATACTCCACAATAAAATGTTTGTGTTTTCCGTCTCCGTGTGTTCCTGGGCTTGACCAGCAACTTGTCCAACCAGCAAGTATGGAAAGCTGATGGATGAATGAAAATGGCAACTCAAAGATTCCATCTGAATGTTGTAAAATCACAGAAATCCATGAAAATCTAAAGCTTCCAACATGAATTTACTACATACAGCAGACATTCACTACCTGGCCAAAAAAAAGTCACCACCAAAAACAGAAACGTTGCACACTGATATTTTTTGGACCGCCTTCAGCTTTGATTACAGCACACACATTCGCTGTGGCGTTGTTTTCCAATCCAATCTAAATGTATTTATAATGCACGTTTATCAACAGCTGACCAAAGTGCTGGACATAAAATAAAAGACAATATAAAACAGACAGGTCAAGGGTTAAGATTAACAGATTCAAATACCATAGGGGAATAGGAGATGATAAAAATAACAACGTGAGTAAGAACAAATACTAAATACCAAAAACAACATAAAAAGACAAAAAAATTAAAAGCCTAAAAGACAATAACACCATAAATCAATCATTCTCACTACAGTCCTGTCCATAGAATCAAGTACCAAAAGCGATAGTGAAGTAGTGGGTTTTAGGGTACACATTTTTGTACATTTTCGCTGGACAGAAACAACTCTTAATTGACAGAACGCCCTCTAGTGACCGGCTGAAGTATAGGTTTAAAGCTTCACCCTCTTCTTGTAAATGAATGAACATATTTCATTTGTTTATTTTTCTTCTCACTCTGCAATTTCATTCATCCTTAATTCACAATACAATCATCAAGTACAATCTTCCAAGTGGAAAAAAGAGGAGGAAGGAGAAGTGTTATATGCCCTACCCACTAGATAATTTACAAAATGGCCTTATACACAAACCACGTCTACAACTTTCTTTTCTTTCCAAATGATATCACAATGAAAACTTATCAATATCCTGTTTCCGTATTTACTATTCAAATCATAGGATTTTATCTCATACTAAAATATGAAATTACACCTGGAATTATTTTTCCTAGATGTTGAGTCTGATTTCAACTGTTTGTATCTTGCTGCTGCATATACAAACACTGTTTATTTTCTCTGTAGCGCATACTAGGGCTGGGTGATGTTGCCTAAAATAAATATCACGAAATATTTAGGATTTCGATAAATGGACGATAACTGCAGGCATGCGCAGAAACAAAAGCTGTCCACTAGATGGGGCTGTCGCATGTAATACGCTGAGTCACATTTTCACTGACTCAAAGAGGTACAGCTTCGTAAAGTGACATGAACGTTGCCAACCTACACACATCTTTTCATTTTTTAATCATTTGATTTATTGATATGGGAAAATTTATCTCGATAAAGGTCAGAAATTTCAATAACGATAAATTTTTGTTTGGAGGTATTAAGAGTAATAATGAAGTAAAATTGAATCTAATGTTGAAATTGAAAAGTATATGAGACTAAATTTTTAGGAGTAATAATTAATGATGAACTTTGTTGGAAGTCTCACATAGATCATGTGAAACGGAAATTATCTAAGTCTATTTCTATTCTTTACAAAACAAGAGATTTATTGCACAAGAGCTGCCTTTATTTACTGTACACGTCGCTTTGCTTGCCTTATATGAGTTATTGTGTGGGAATTTGGGGGGAAACATACAACACATATCTGGATTCAATTTTTAAATTGCAAAAAAGAGCTATTAGAATAATAAATAAAGCTGTATATAGGGAGTCCACAAACCAATTTTTTGTCGGATCAGCTATGTTAAAATTTAAGGACATTATATATCTTAAAACTTTAGAGATGGTGTATAGAGTGGTGAAAAAGAATGTTCCAATTTGTATTTTAAGTATGTTTAAATTAAGAGATGGAAAATATGATCTGAGGGGGTCTTATATGTTTGAAATACCTAAAGTGAGAACTAACGCTAAGTATAGATGTGTGTCGGTTTTGGGAGTGAAGTTATGGAATGGACTTAATGATGAACTGAAGGTGTGTTATTCTTTGTCATTTTTCAAGAAAAATTTTTAAATGTGCATCTTCCAAAGTTATAGAAACTTAGTTTGATGTCTAACCTTGTGTTGATTTGATTTCTTGATTAATCATTGCTTTTTCTTTAAATGTTATGCATCTTATCTATCAGCCCTACTTTTTTTTCCTCTTGGTTAAGGATTTGATTGTCTCTGTGGGAGTTTAGGATAGGCTGATTATAAGCCACTAGGCTTCAACCTGTTCCTTTTTTCGGTTGCTTGATTACTTTTATGTAAAATTGATAAATTGTTGTTGTTGACCGAATAAAAATATCTATCTATCTATCTATCTGTCTGTCTGTCTGTCTGTCTGTCTGTCTGTCTGTCTGTCTATCTATCTATCTATCTATCTATCTATCTATCTGTCTGTCTGTCTGTCTGTCTGTCTGTCTGTCTGTCTGTCTGTCTGTCTGTCTGTCTGTCTGTCTGTCTGTCTGTCTGTCTATCTGTCTATCTATCTATCTATCTATCTATCTATCTATCTATCTATC